>NW_026872672.1:0-135309 GCF_032173495.1 Musca vetustissima
TGCCGTCATTAATTGGAACCTTTGTGATATTAGCTATTGGATTATGTATAGTTCTGACCCGAGAGTGCTATCAATCATCTCAAGCCGGTACTGAACTCACACACTCAAATACAATTCATTGTGTCGCCACAGCTGATTGTAGTGATAGTGGTAGTGCCTGTGCTAGTGGTTGTGGTCGTAGTAGTCGTTGTAGTGGTCATTATCGAAATATCAATCAAAATGTTACAGCTTGCTCGCCTACTCCTTCTTCTCCTCCTCCATCTACAACTGCTCAGGCTACGCCCGCAACTATCACAAATATTTATAATAATCATCACCACCACCGACACACACAAACACTGGAACACAAAATGGAGCAGCAGCAACAACAACAACAACGGCGTCAGGACCTCCAGCATCAACATCATCATCATCCATACCAGTCAAATAAAGATTCAAATCGATTCGAAACTAATCAAATCAAAAAACAACAAAACAATCAAAATCTTAATCGATTTACCATGCAGTAATACTACCATCACTGACTACTGCCACTGCATCGCCATCCAATACCGGCGAGGTTGCCACAGATAATGTTGTTGTTGCTGCTGCCTCCGTTTAGATTCAACTACTTCTAAATGTGGGCAAATATGAATCGATTCAGACCAGAACCAATCCACAAAAACAAACAAACAATTGTTGCTGTTACTATTATTGTTGTTATTGTTAATATATTATAATTGTTGTTATTGTTGCCAAAAGCTTTTCATGATTTTGTGTGCGTGTGTGTTTTTAATTGCCTTTGGTTTTACAATTATTGTTGTTGCTGTTATTGTTGTTCGATTAATTGTTATGTTACTGTTATTTTCATTTTGTGGCAACATTTTGTGTTAGCTTTTTCTGTTGGGTATTTCTATGTAAGTGTGTGTGTGCGTGTGCTATAGATGCTGGTCTCGGTTTGTGTGTGAGCAAAAAATGTATGTATGTGTAAATATACTCTAACATTATTACAGCTTGTAAAAATTTGATAGCAAAATTTTAAATGAACAAATTAAGCACAGTGTTTAGAAGTGGACAAAATGCGAATAAAAATATCTATTGAAGTCCTATGGAGGTCCCCAAAGGCGTGGATATTTAATGACAATTTTTTCGAACAACTACGAAATATCAAGGGGATTACCACATATCAAGGTGTAAAATATTTAAAGAAAATATCAAGGGATGGATATCTAAAGATAGTATTTCGAACGACTGCCACAACTGAAGGTGTGAATATTTACAGACAATATTCTGAGGGACAATCATAGCTCAAAGAATGGACATTAAAAAAACAAATTCCATGGCATGAATATTTTAAAAAATATTCGAAAGACTATCATAGCTTCTGAATATTTAAAGTAAATTCCCGAGGGACTATCACAATTCAAGACAATTTTCCGACTATCTCAAAGACAAATTTCCGAGGGACTATCACAGATCGATGCGTACATATTTAATGACCATTTTACAAGGGATTACTGCAGCTCAAGATGTTGATATTTAATCACAATTTTCCGACGATCTCAATGACTATTTCCAAGGGACTGTCATAGCTCAAGACAATTTTCAGAGGGACTGCAGCTCCTGAGGTGGATATTTAAAGACAATTTCCGAGGGACTACCAAAGCTCAGAGCGTGGGCATTTAAAGACACATTTGTATTTAAATATCCAAATCCTGAGCTGCGGTAGTCCGTAGAAAATTAGTTTTAAATATCCATACATTGAGCTACGGCAGTCCTTCGATAAATTTTCTTAAATTATCCACGTCTTGAGATGTGGATACACTCAAAAATGACCGTGAATATCCTCTACTTGAGCTGAGGTAGTCTTCCATACCAGGAACTGTGGTAGTCCTTATTTTATGTAGTCAGAAAATTGTCTTTAAATATCCACTTCCGACTACATAGACACAATTTTTTCGATAAACTACCACAGCTCAAGGTGTGGATATTTTAAGACAATTTTTGGGGGGAATACCTCATTTCAAGGCGTAAATATTATAAACGATCTTCAAATTTAATAAAGTCCTATAAATAACCCTCTATTTGCAGAAGTCTCATACAAGTCAAAAAATGTACCTATATTAAAAAATTGTCTACAACCCAAAATTTCAAATTACAGTCGCATTGATTAGAAAATGCGACTAAAATCTTGAAAATATCAAAAACGAGGTGGGACTTTTATATAGAGGGCTATGGTAAACCATGTACCTTTGCTGATCATTTTTCAGCGAAGATATATTTTATTCACTATGCAGCCCGAATGCTTACTTGTATTGAAAATTACCTTTCCAAAGTGGCTAAACCTCATACAAAATCAAATTTCAAAGTTATATCTAAAATATTTCGATTCCTCTCATTTCTTCAACAGAATTTTATTCGAATATGATTTCTTGAGTTTTCAACATATATGTCAAGGTCCTATCAACGGAATAACAAATTTAATATACCCAACACCCTATTTAGGATGGTATAAAAATATATTTCTATATTTAAAAGGTCCATTGAAGGTCATTTATCTGTAGAAACTTTTCTACCTAGTTATACCCTAAGCCTTATGGCTAATGAGGGTATATACACTTTCCCTACGACAAAAATGTGCCTTATAAACATATCGATTTTAGACCCCGTGTGTCTTTGGGCGAAATCAGTCGAAATCAGTGTGTCTTTGGGCCCGTATATCAGTCTATGATGAGCCGACGCCTATGCCCATTACAAAGTGTAACGGGAGAAAACTATGAGGAATGATGCACGGTGTTGACTCTTCCGTGGTTCGAGGTGAACTCATTTTATTTAAAATTTCTTCTTAATTGTAAACCTACATATTAATACATAAAACTACAATGCATTTCAAATGAGCACATTGAACGTGTAAATAGATTTGGATTTGGACACATTTATGGTCTCTATTTATGATCACCCAATCCTATGATTTCCCTAAATGACACGCTGTGTGTGCGACTGCCCATGACACAATAAATAGGTAGTCCATTTGGCGCAGCTGATGTCTCGATTAACTATCAAAGTGCGCAATTTCTACTTGAATTCGATGTGCAATGTTGCCAACCATGTGAAATATTATAAGGATGGTCGAAACAAGAAAAAGGGGTTTGTTTTGATACATCACCTTATTATTGCATCATGGCACTGCCTATCTAAATCGCAGACATTAGTACCCACAACATGAGGGTTATAAATAACATAGAAATCATAGAAAACAAATATGTTCATCAGACTGTCTGACTCCAAGTAAAAGCTCTTACGTACAGTTCACTAACTGTACAGTCTATCTGTAAGTCTGGCACCCAAACTTTGTGCATCAATATTTGTACCAAAGTTTGAAAATAGGGAATATTGATCCACTCCCTCCGCTACATCCCAACAAAATCGTAAAAATTTTGGGAATGGTGTATCCGATTTGAACCAACCTAATATTTTATCCAAGCCAGTAAAACAGTTTATGATGAGATATTTTGGTTCACTCATTCCATAATTCCCTTCCCACACAACTTTTAAAAAATGATGCTTGCATATGAATGCATCTAATCGAATACCCTATCAGGATAAGAGTATAGGGGAGACTGGGGCACCTTCGGCACTTTTTTTTTAGAGCTCTATATCTCAGTACTTATTCAACATATATAACAACTTTATGGCTGATTATTGTCCTCAGACACTTAATTATAAAAAATAGTACCAAAAAGATATAAAAAAATAGTATTAGTTAAAAAATTTTACAGTTTTGTAAAAAAAGTCAAATTCGCCGAATGTGCCCCAACCCGGGGTAGCTTCGGCATTTGATGGGGCACATTCGGCAACATAGTCATAGCCGGGTAATTGTCATCGCTATCAGTCCGGTTGAAATTCAGATCCTCTAAAGGCTCTATTTGGTTTTAATACGCCACACAATGTTTGAATTATAAGGCTTTATTTTCTAACGGCGTACGTTTACATCTCAAGCTCGCACACAACATCAGAAATAAGGGTTTTCTATCGCATTTTCGTCAATACAAGTACGTTTGATCTTATATATGCAATTTCTGACCATATTAAAGGATTAGATTTAAAGACAAACTCAAAAACATTTTAAGGAAATAATATTGCACAATCTGTATATGGCCGATTGTGCCCCACTTTAAAATGCCGAATGTACCCCAAATGTACTTTTTATAGTTTTTTTCATTTTTTTCGATCAGTTTTTAAAAACATTTTATTTTTAAACATTTCTATAATAATACACATCGTAGTTAACCACTTTGTAATAATATTGTCTTAAAAATTTAAAAAGTTTTATACGCGAAATACTTACGAAGTGGAATTGAAATATTACAGAAACATCTATAAACATATAAAAACCCATGTATCTAAATAAGTTTATTAGCTAGAAATTTCAAACTTTGTGTCAGTTATTTATTTCGATATTCGATACCTATGTATCGAAACTAGTGATGTACGGTGAGAGCTTCATATCGAAAACGCGATTGCCGAAGGTGCCCCGATGCCGAAGGTGCCCCAGTCTCCCCTACTATAATCTTTTTATATGTCATGGGCTCTTGTCTTTTGCTTGTTTTCTATGGATTATAGATCGTCCAATAAAACTTGACTTGTATTCGAATCCGTTAATACTAAACACTGTGCATTTGTGTTCAACCATTTGTTCTCCGAAACCCAAAAGACATAAATTCAAGCTGAAAAAATAAAATCATCTATGTGTAAATATGTTCATTTCTGTGTAAAAGTTAGTATATTATAAATCTATGTATGTGTGTATGTATGTTGTATATTCATAATTATGCATATTTGTTCTGTCGTATTATTATTATTTGGAAGATTTGCAAATCTCTCGAGAACATTATAAAATATTCATCATTTTTAATAATAAATATAATGAGCATTTGGAACACTTAATTAAACGAAGTTATAAGCGAACGTACGATTTTTTATGTTTTAAAAGGCTACATATGAAATATTAATAAGCATTTGTAAAAAGGATTAATATAACGGTGGATACATACGACCATAATAAGGGACCGTAATGCTACAAATGTAATTACCGTTGTATTATATTCAACGTCAGCTGATTCTATGTACCAGATTAATTCGGAGAAGGCTTCCAGCATGTTCGTGTGAGTTTTTTTTTTTTTTTTGTCATGGGAGCGGCAATATATTGCAGAATGCCTGCTCCGATCCCTACTGGTCCAAACCTTGGTTTTGTAGTATTTGCCGATTCAGAGAGCTGTCCATTACCTCATATCCTCGAGTAAGTGAGAGAAATATTCGAAAATTATCACTACTGCTGGCGCTCGCTTCATAAATTCCCAGCAGAGACCTTCGCCTCTAGCCAAATAACGTCATAAGTTCCGTCGCACGACCCCTGACGACCGAAGTATACGAGAACTTACCCTTGAAGTCAATAGGCTAGTATGCGAGCACAAAAGGACCAGTGGGGTACAGCGCTGGCTGAGCAAATTTATTGCTGAACATTTTGCTCGGTTAATAAGGATGTTACCACGAGGATATGATATTGCCACAGTTCACCAGACAGTACCATTGTGGCACTGGGTCATATAAATGACGTAACCGGGCTACCCATCATTTCACACGGCTCTGACCACTTTCCTATCATCGTCTCCTTCATCTGGCCACCAGACTTTATTACCTCTGAACGCCATACTTCACATGGATACCGCCATGAAGATAAGTGGAGATTGCCACAGTTCGCCAGACATTACCATTGTGGCACTAGATAAATGGCATAACCTGACAACCCGTTATTTCATTTACGGTGATCATCTCTCTATCTTCGTCTCCGCCTACAGGCCGCCGACTTTATTACCTCTGAACGCCATATTTTCTTGAACCATGAGAAAGCTGATTTATCAATCACCGATTCAGGGAGCCCTCAGATCAGCTGAGCGAAATTTAAGTAAAATTATCACTACTGCTGCCGCTCGCTTCATAACTTCCAAACTTCCCAGCAGAGGTGACGGTACTTGCCAATGAACTTGATGAGCTTCGTCGTACGACCCCTGAAGACCCAACAGAAAAATCTCTGTTCTGAAATCTAAGAAAAAGTGGCTAAACCGCATAAAGCAATGCCACATTGACACCGGAAGAAGTAAATTTTGGACAACGGATAAAACACGTTCGAATACTGGAAAAAAGGATAACGACGTAACTGTGACAGATTTGAAGAGGTGTGTTATTACAACCGAGCACATTGCTTGGTATTTTTTACATTGAGCAACCCGAGGGAGGCATGGCGAAAATTAGAGATTATAGGATGTACCACCACAAATTCGGAAGGAGGGCGTCCCAGATGCCATAAATATCTTTAATCGTCCAAAAGCGTTGGGCTTGGATAGAATATGTATGATTATACTTAAGCAGTTGTATAAACCCGGAATTGAGTACTTAGCATCAGCCCTAAAGTTGTCGTTATCCACCCACAAAGTTCCTGAAGACTGGAAAAAACAGTGTAGTCCCGCTACTGAAGCATGGCAGGGATGCCAGCATGAGTGAATCATACAGTCCTGTCGCCAGTAGCAAAGACAGCACAACAACAGCATTACTCGCCAATTCCACACACATTATCATAAGACTTAACCAAAAAAGACCGTGCAACCGAACAGTTATGGTGGCACTTGACCTATCGAAGGTCTTCGCCAACCTTGCCAAGCTGTTCGATGAAATAGAGAAGACAAATATTCGACCGTGTTTGAAACCTTGATAATCAACTATGTTTGTGGAAACCAGACGTATGTAGAATTCAGAAACAGGAAGTCCAAACCCCGTAGGGTGGAACAGGGTGTTCCCAAAGGAGGGGTCATATCTCTGTAATTGTTTAACCTCTCTGAAATTATACAACCACCGGACGGAATAGAGACCGTAAAGTATGTGGTTGATTGTACGATCATGACGCCAGGTTCCATTGTTGATGCCATTTTTGAGAGTTAAAACTTCTACATACGCTAGCCGGCAGCACTCAGGGCACTGACAAAGAAACCTTGTCGACCTCTTATAAAGCAATAGGCTTTATTAAATAGGTCAGTGATAAGCTATGCAACACCAGTTTGTTTTGCGAATGTAAATGATACGCAGTGGAAAAATATCCAAACCTGCCAGAATGCTATCCTGTGATCTGTAACAGGGTATCTTCCCATGACGCCAGTAGATTATCTTCCCGTGGAGACGAAGATCTTATCCGTCCATCGACACAACTATATGTTGTCAATACAGTACTTGATTGGGTTGTATCTTCGGGAACATCTCTGTCATAACCTTATGGTCTGAACTCCCCCGCCCAGGCACGTTAGTTGAGATCTCCATGATCTAGAGAGAGAACGTGTAAGCGTGTACCCTAGATTAACAAGGCTTTCAAGTGGGTCTGCATAGCATTCGCACTGACGCAGTCGCCCTGGCAATGGAGCTGTATTGTTTATCGAATTTATTCGTTTATTCGTTACGCTTTATCACCCGTAACCATATGACTCGAAAGAGTTGTGTTGTTCCGGTACGAACATGTTGAAAATAACTATTCCAGAAAAGGAACTATTGGCTTTTCAATAAAAAATCGCAGTTTCGAGTTTCCTGCTAACCGGGAGACATCAGCGTAACAATAGTTGCCTGACGGCATTTGTGTTAGAGTTCCGCTGTCAGATGATCTGGACTTTCTGTAACGAGTTTAGATTAGATTTTTATCCTATTTTTTATCATATTTGGATTATAAACTCTTAGAATTGCATAAGTGTGTCAGTGTCGACATTATTGAAAGCTTCCTCGATATCTATGCATACAGCTAAAGTAGACATTTTCTCATCGAGGGTGTTTTCAATGTGGTGTACCACCTTATGAAAAGAGGTTTCCACCGATCTTCCCTTTTAAGTTCGCTTGTTGTTTGTACTTTTGCCTAGCGATCTGAAAAAGATCGAACCACTTCAGGATAGTGTGTTTTTTAATGTGCGGAAAAGATTTAGTTGGGCGCCAAGACATAGCTCTACGGCATATTACACATCAATACCACGTAGATACGTAGTGTCCACGTAGAAGAAAAGGAAAACTCATCAAAGTTTTATCAAACTTTTCAATTTTTTTTAAACCTAAAAGTAAAGCCGATCTGTTGTTATCTTTCTATCTTATAGACATTTCTTCTTCATCTTAATACCAAAAAATCAACAGCAACAATTAAAATCACAATAAAAATCATGTTCTAAGTTTGCATTAAGATTCAATTCACAATATACCTATTTCCTACTTTTAATTTTAGAAATAGAATTTGCACTGAAAGCGGTTTAAGTCGACGCCATCGTCGTTGAAGGTAGTGTTGAAGAACGACAACCAAATATGGACAATCTGTCAAAACTTTCTAATCTTGTTTTATTTATTAATTTCATTTTTTTCTTTGTCTAGCACTAGTAATAAGGAATTTAAAACTAAATAAAATATGTTTTGAATTGATGCTTTATGGTGGAGAGACATATGAGCAATGACTATTAATAAGGTTATCCCGGATGATCAGCTGTTACTTAAGTTTGCTGTCAAAGAGCATTATTGTGAATTGACATTACGTTATGAGAATGTAAATAATGTCCAAATGTTTGATATTGAACTTGAGAAATAACAGCTGTCTAAGTGATCTGAATAATGGGCCTTGTATTAGGGATAAGTAAATCGACTTTCGACTAATCGATTAATCGACTTTTTGTATTGAAAAGTCTAAAAGTCGAAGTCGACTTTTGATCTATGAGGAAATCGTAAAGTCGACTTTTCAAGATCGACTTTCGATTTTCTTCATAAATGCTTGGTTTTATATCACAAAGCTCAAGTTGCCCAAAAATTTCACTTTCCGGAACTTTACACAAAAATTCATATAAAAAAATCAAATTTGTAGTCGATTTTGCAGAAGTCAGTAAAAGTCGAAAATCGATTTTGAACAGTTTTGACAAAATCGAAAGATCGAAAAGTCGACTTTTTAGTCAAAGGCAAAAATCGAAAAGTCTAAAGATCGACTTTTTGGTCAGAGGCAAAAATCGAAAAGTCTAAAAGTCGACTTTTGCGCTCGACTACGTATCCCTACCTTGTATGTTAAAGGCAGATTCAATAAGGTAGCCGCATTGGTACAGCTCTTGGTACAATTAAATATAGTAAATATCGTTGTAATTTAAAACCAAAAAATTTAAATATATATATATATATATATATATATATATATATATTTGAAAATACTCAGAATTTTGAAGAATAACATTTTTTAAAATAATTTTTTAAACAAATCTTTTTTATCGGTTCTTTTTTTGAAATATTTTTGACATTTCGTGGTTCTATAATAATAGTATGTTGTAATCATCGCACAATAATGATGTCTCGATTAACTGTCAAAGAGCGTAATTTCTACTTGAATCCGATGTGCCAATGTTGCCAACCATGTGAAATATTATAAAGAAAATGAAATATACGGAAAAAAATTGGCAGATGGTCAAGACAAAAACAACGTTTTTTGTTATACATAAATCATCATCATTGAAGGAAGTTAAAGATGTAGCTTAGCGGTGCATGGAGACATATCTCTGAGCATTCTAACTTTTAGTAGGGCGTGAGCCAGTAAGGAGAGGAGTTAATAAGGAAAAAAAAAGTTTTTTGTTTTGATACATCACCTTATTATTGCATCATGGTTGTAATGAATTGCTAATGCGGCTACCTTATAAAATATAGCTTGGGCAAGTATCATTGCTTTGCATTCCATTCCTATTAAAAAGTTCACCCAGGATGATCAGCTGATTCTCAAATTTGCTGTCAAAATACATTATTGTGAATTGACCATGGCACAATGAAAAGGTAGTCCATTTAGCGCAGCTGATGTCTTGATTAACTGTCAAAGTGGGTAATTTCTACTTGAATTCGATGTGCAGTGTTGCCAACCATTTGAAATTTTATATGGAAAAATTTGACAGATAATCGGGATAAAAACAAAGGTTTGGGATACCATTTGTATTTTATTTTGGCAAAATAGTCAGGCTTAATCCCAGTTTGTTGTTTTTATAAAAAAAACAACTATTTATTAGTGGGGAATGTATGGCATTGTCCGCCGAGGGGTAAGGCAGGGAAGACTATAGTTTCGGATCTCGCCACTGATCCTCATCAGTTCCCTTAGTTTTTTGTTGGGATATTCTCCCCAGAAGCTATTAATAGCTTCTTTACAAAAAAACTTTCAAACCCAAATGTCTCTTGTGACAATTCGAAGTTCTTACGTTACCAGCGATACGACCCCAATGAGAAGTTCGTTTCGTTGGCGCCTGACTTCGTGGTCAACAAGGCATTTACAGACAACTACAATACATTTCCCACTGCTATGTGTCGTCACTTTGTGACGAATGCACATAACGTTGTTGTTGGTATTGCTAGTTAAATCAATAAACCAAACAGTATGACCGTGCCTCGTCTACAACTTCAGTAGGGTTTTGGCGGGTTATTTGGGATACCATTTGTATTTTGTTTTGGCAAAATAGTCAGGCTTAATCCCAGTTTGTTGTTTTTATAAAAAAAAATGCCAACTTAAGGTGTATTGCATGGCATAACTATAAAATGTAGTCTCATGCAGTCTGTTTTCCTAAATTCCATTTTTTTCATAAATTTGCCTTTGGCAGCATTTAGCTTTCAAAATTTGAAGATCCCTGCCTCTAAAACGTGTAAATATAAGATGTAACAACCATGGTTAAATCTTGATAACAATGTTCAGCTTTAGAAAATATACTTTGTTTAATTTATTGAAAACATTCCATTCCTATTAAAAAGTTCACCCAAGATGATCAGCTGATTCCCAAATTTGCTGTCAAAATACATTATTGTGAATTGACCATGGCACAATGAATAGGCAGTCCATTTAGCGCAGCTGATGTGTTGATTAACTGTCAAAGTGGGTAATTTCTACTTGAATTCGATGTGCAGTGTTGCCAACCATTTGAAATTTTATATGGAAAAATTTGACAGATAATCGAGATAAAAACAAAGGTTTTTGTTTTGATACATTACCTTATTATTGCATCATGGAATTGACTTAGCATTGTATTATAAAGGAATTTTCCAATTTATAAAGGAAAATAATATATATTATGCCAAATTAACATGTCATGCATGGCATAACTATAAAAGGTGGTCTCATGCAGTCATTTTTTCCTAAATTCCAATTTTTTCATAAATTTGCCTTTGACAGCATTAAGCTTTCAAAATTTGAAGTTCCCTGCCTCTAAAACGTGTAAATATAAGATGTAACAACCACGGTTAAATCTTGAGAACAATGTTCAGCTTTAGAAAATATATTTTGTTGAAAACATGCCAATCGACATACATAAAATTTTATGGAATTTATTTTTCATATTAAAATTGATAGATGAGTTTCAAATTAAAAATCTTTGCCATCATAAAATTCTCAAATGAGACCACCTTCTGTAATTATGCCATGATGTCATGCTTCAATGTGTCTCCTCCATTTAGATCCTTTTCTTTGTACAAAACTTTAAGCATCAGTTTGAAAAATTTGATTGGGTTTTGAAAATATTTTTTCATATATTTTTCTATTTATTGTAAATATTTAATTTTTTATTTATTAAGTTTAGTGCCTCTCTTTCTCTAGCGCATCAGGCGCAAAATTGCAATCACATCCGTAGGGAAACAATTTGGAATAATTATAAATATTTATATATAAATACATATATTACTTATAACGCTACTACTACTATATGTTTAAATGTTCAATGTTATGCTTTGAGTTTGAAAATGTCAATTTATTATTAATAATAATAAAAAAATCATTAAAATAAATTACGCCAAACAATCAAGCTTTTTATGTGTTTCATGGCAATGACAAATGGAGTTACACAATATTTCTATAACTGTATCTCTCTCTCTCTTTCTCTGTCTGTGTCTTTTTCTTTCTTTTCTCATTCTTTGTTTTCTCTTTCTCTCGGCCTTTTCACTTCTAACTGCCTGTCTAATTTCATTTATTTTGTTTTCTATCACTTAAATACAACTCTGAAATCCTACTCTATGGGCTTTATCACCACAAAACGCTGCCATTGTAAATGTTCGCTTTATTATTGGCCACACAAAAAAAATCAAAATTAAAAAAATCAATTTGAAATAAATCTTTTTTTAAAATCATTTATTTGTTTTTCTTCTAATCCCCTAAATCAACTAAAATCCCCACTATTTCCCCACCAATACCTCTTTTTCCCCCTTTCTCTCTTTTCTTGTCTTCATTCAACTTGTCTTTCCTCTAGAATTCGAAAATGGTTGGGATAGCATTGAATTAATACCGAACATTATCTTAAATCCTGGTTTCTCCGAAACGGAAGATGGCCAATCACCGCCCATTACAGCCGTTCCCCTGCCCACATTCACCCGCACCATTGTGTTTGGCGACGAAAGCGACAGCTGTGAATCGGAATCGGATCATGAGCCCCGCATGGAGAAATTCAAACGTAAGTTATCGGTATTCTTTACAGATCCCACCATCAAACGTATTTGAGAAACGTACAAACCAGAGTCTAGAATATTGAAAATGTTGAATTTCAATTTGTTGTTATTTATTTAGTAAATTGTTAAATTGTTTTCTAAAACATATGAAAAAAAAATAATTTATATTTTGTTTCGAAAAATCGATGTAAAAAAATAACCCAAACCGAAATCCTAACAATAAATTTTAGCATAGATAATAAAAAAAAAATAAAATAAATAAATTATCAAAATGAAATGTGCTTATGGTTAAAATTGTTATAAACAAATATATATATAAATAAAATACAGATAAATAAAAAATATATACACACAAGAATATATAAATTATTTAAATTTAAGAATTTGTTATAAAACCAAACGAGCTTTTGTTACAAAATAAAATTGAAAAGAATATATTAAAAAAAATGAATGAAAAATGGGATTTAACAAATTATATAGAAATATATTGAAATAAGAAATAGAACTCGCAAGATAAAGCTTAATGCAAACATTTTACAAATATATTTTGATTCGAATAACTTTTGTGATTTTTTAGCAATACAACAATAATATTTTTTGTTTTTTCGTTTTATAAATTTATACACACTTTTCTTTTAGAGGCCTTTTAAAGCATAATACACAGTATCAATTTGATTTGTACTCGTTCACGTTCGTCATTCATCAGGATAAAACAGGCGACAGTCCAAACTAATAGTGTGTACTCACCTTAAGAATCTATTTACAGCTGTACGATATGCTGACAGTCCTTTGCACAATAAATATGAACTCCATTTAGAACAGCTGACTGTCCGATTAACTGTCAAAGTGCATAGTTTCTAACAAGGCACTTTAAATAGGTAGTCCATTTAACTCAGCTAATGACTCGATTAACTGTCAAAAGGGCGTAATTTCTACTTGAATTCGATATGCAATGTTGCCAACCATGTGAAATATTATTAAATAAAATTTGACAGATGGTCGAATAAAAAAAATGTTTTTGTTTTGATACATCGCCATATTATTGCATCATGGTTTCTATTTGTATTCGACGTGTATTGTTAGATAAAAAATTATTAGATACAATTTGACAGATGGTCGAATAAAAAAACAGATGTTTTTGTTATGATACATCACCTTAGTATTGCATCATGCTGACAGTAATGCATCAGCACAGCTGTTGGTACAAACAAATGTCAAAATTAAAAAAAAATAAATTATCAATGAAAACCTTAGAATTTTGAAAAGCTTGTTCGGAACAACATTTTACTACAGTTGTTTTATGGCCCAGTGACAGGTCGTGGCCCAATAAACAGGCCATTATTTACGTTTTTAAACGATTAATAGCACGTTTGCATCGTACGGGATTACGTTAACCCAGTGGGTTTAAATTGTCAATTCCTTTGAATATATTTCAAATAAATTCTCATAACGAAGGTTAACCCGGTAAAAAGTTCTAATGTAAATGCCGTTTAAGTCAAAATTGAAAGCATTTTGACAGTTCGGGTGAAAACATTTCGATTATTATTAGGCCATGAGTTGTTTGTTCTAATAAATCGCTGATGCGGCTGCCTTCTTAAATTTGGAGGGATGCAGTGCTTGCAGGACAATATCAAGGTCTATAAATAAGGTCGTCCAGGTAGGCCAGCTGGATATAAGCTGCCTCTTAAGTTTGCTGTCAAAATCGATTATTGTGAATTGACTTCAATTATGAAAACGTAAACAAATACATTACAAATACAAATACATTACAGCTGACTTTCGCTAGCTGGATGACCTTAAAACACAAAGGCATACTAATAAGAACAACCAGGAAGATCAGATGCAAATCAGCTGTTTACAAGTTTGCTGTGAAAATCGATTATTGTGAATTAGCTTTACACTACAAAAATATAAATAACGTTCATATTTTTGACATTAAAACGTTTCGTGCTTCCTTTTTTTAAATGTCTTGTGAAAATACATTCCACTCTGTCGTACTTAAATGGCGAAAGGTGCTCTCCAACAACTCGGTTAAGCACATAATATCTGTTATGATCCCGCATTAAGTGGTCATAGATCAGACACATCAACTTGTATTCTGTCTCGTGTCCATAAATATAGTACATAAGGTCGAAATTGAAATCTGACACGATTGGCATTCCATCTCTAAACCTGGTATCCCTAGGTCTGGACAACCAAAACACTCTTTACAATAACTTCAGTTTTTTAAACCATATAAATAAGGTCGCCAAGGGAGACCAGCTGAATATCAGCTGCCTCTGAAGTTTGCTGTCAAAATTGACATCCATTATGAAAACGTAGACAAAGATAAAATTTTTGACATTAGACTTAAGAAAAAAAAAACAGCTGACATTCGCTATGGATGAACTTATTAATAGATCTTGGACAATATGAAAATAACAAGGCATATTATTAAGGTCAACCAGGAAGATCATATGCAAATCAGCTGTTTACAGGTTTGCTTTCAAAATCGGTTATTGTGAATTGGATTAGACTACGAAAATATAAATAACATCCATATTTTTGACTGCTTCCTTTAGTGAGGAATGAGGAATCCTCACTGTCGTATTTAAAGGGGCAAATAGCGAAAGGTGCGCTCCAACAACTCGGTTAAGTACATAATATCTATTACGATTCCGCATTAAGTGAGCAAAGATCAGACACTTCGATTTGTATTCTATGGGTATTGGTATTTTGGGTTCTCATAGAACAACACATATCCGTACCAAAAGTTATTAATATCGAGCCAAGTTTCAGGGTAACTCTTACATAAAGGTACCCCAAAATATTCGATATTTTGGACACGTTTTCCAACCGAATTGCTTGTAATTTGGTTTTTTGGGTTTTCATTCTAAAGCTCATCGCTGTACCAACAATTATTAATATTGAGCCAACTTTCAGGGTAGCCCCCATTTAACGGAAATCCCAGATATTCGGTATTTTGGACACGTTTCCAAAACGAATTGGCTGCAATTTGGTATTTTGGTTCTCGTTGTGTAGCTCATCTCCCTAACAAATTTCAGGATAGCCCCCATATAACGGCACCTCCGTATATTGGGTATTTTGGAAACGTTTTCCATCCGAATTGGCTGTAATTTGGTATTTTGGCTTCTCATTGAATAACACATATCCGTACTAAAAATTAATAATATTGAGCCAAGATTCAGGATAGCCCCCATTTAACGGTACCTCCGAATATTCGGTATATTGAGGATTTGGAAAAGTTTTCCTACCGAGTTGCCTGTAATTGGGTATTTTAGGTTCTTATTGAATAACACAAATATGTACCAAAAATTATTAATATCGACCCAAGTTTTAGGGTAGGCCCCATATAACGGTATCCGACAATATATTTTTTCATTATGTGTTTCGGTAATTTTATTATGTTTTCCAGTTTGTAACAAAAACACTGCCAATTATTTTAGATTTCCCCTCCGAATATTGGCAAGAGTTTTCCTACACTATTATTATTTTTTTTAGCTTTAAAAAAAATTACTAAAAAAATAGTAGCTATTTTTAAAAAAATAAATAAAATGCATTAACGTAAACTGTAAAATAGAATTAAAAATATAAAGAATATAATTGTTGCTGTGATAACATTTTCAATTGAAATCAATAGAAAAACACAAATATGCTGAATTTTTCATTTCAAATCGGTATTTCTAATTTACAAATAATTGTTTTTATTAATTTTCTAAAAAAAAAAAATATTTTTTCAAAGTTGATAAAATTTTTAGATAGAAAAAAATCTTCAAAACATTTTTTTTTAATTTTCTCAATAACAATATAATAAAAATTGCCCAAAAATAAAATAGTTATAAAATATTGGGAATTATTTTTATCAAATAAATCCTAGACCCGTAGGTCTCGTCCACGCATCATAAATAAAAAATATTTGTTTTTTCTTATGACAGGCCCTCAGGTCTAATTTTTTTTCATTTTTTTTCTATAGAAAAAATATCACACACTTAGGTCACAATTTTTTCTATGGAAAAAAATTCACAGACCCCTTGGGTCTTAACTTTTTCCTATAGAAAAAAATTCGCAGACCCCTTGGGTCTTAACTTTTTTCTATAGAAAAACATTCACAGACCCTGGGATCTTAACTTTTTTTATAGAAAAGAATTCAAAGACCCTTGGGTCTTAACTTTTTTCTATAGAAAAAAATTCACAGACTCCTTGGGTCTTAACTTTTTTCTATAGAAAAAAATTCACAGACCCCTTGGGTCTTAACTTTTTTCTATAGAAAAAATTTCACAGACCCTTGGGTCTTAACTTTTTTCTATAGAAAAAAATTCACAGACCTCTTGGGTCTTAACTTTTTTCTATAGAAAAAAATTCACAGACCTCTTGGGTCTTAACTTTTTTCTATAGAAAAAAATTCACAGACCCCTTGGGTCTTAACTTTTTTCTATAGAAAAAAATTCACAGACCCCTTGGGTCTTAACTTTTTTCTATAGAAAAAAATTCACAGACCCCTTGGGTCTTAACTTTTTTCTATAGAAAAAAATTCACAGACCCCTTGGGTCTTAACTTTTTTCTATAGAAAAAAATTCACAGACCCCTTGGGTCTTAACTTTTTTCTATAGAAAAAAATTCACAGACCCCTTGGGTCTTAAAAAAATTCACAGACCCCTTGGGTCTTAATTTTTTTCTATAGAAAAAAATTCACAGACCCCTTGGGTCTTAACTTTTTTCTATAGAAAAAAATTCACAGACCCCTTGGGTCTTAACTTTTTTCTATAGAAAAAAATTCACAGACCCTTGGGTCTTACCTCTTTTCTATAGAAAAAAATTCACAGACCCTTGGGTCTTAACTTTTTTCGATAGAAAAAAAATTCACTGACCCTTGGGTCTTAACTTTTTTCTATAGAAAAAAATTCACAGACCCCTAGGTCTGGTACTTTTTTCTATAGAAAAAAATTCACAGACCCCTAGGTCTGGTACTTTTTTCTATAGAAAAAAATTCACAGACCCCTAGGTCTGGTACTTTTTTCTATAGAAAAAAATTCACAGACCCCAGGTCTATAGTTTTTTTCTATAGAAAAAAATTCACAGACCCCAGGTCTATAGTTTTTTTCTATAGAAAAAAATTCACAGACCCCTTGGGTCTTAACTATTTTCTATAAAAAAAAAATTCACAGACCCCTTGGGTCTTAACTTTTTTCTATAAAAAAAATTCACAGACCCCTTGGGTCTTAACTTTTTTCTATAGAAAAAAATTCACAGACCCCTTGGGTCTTAACTTTTTTCTATAGAAAAAAATTCACAGACCCCTTGGGTCTTAACTATTTTCTATAAAAAAAAAATTCACAGACCCCTTGGGTCTTAACTTTTTTCTATAAAAAAAATTCACAGACCCCTTGGGTCGTAACTTTTTTCTATAGAAAAAAATTCACAGACCCTTGGGTCTTAACTTTTTTTCTATAGAAAAAAATTCACAGACCCTTGGGTCTTAACATTTTTCTATAGAAAAAAAATTCACAGACCCTTGGGTCTTAACTTTTTTCTATAGAAAAAAATTCACAGACCCTTGGGTCTTAACTTTTTCTATAGAAAAAAATTCACAGACCCTTGGGTCTTAACTTTTTTTCTATAGACCCTTGGGTCTTAACTTTTTTCTATAGAAAAAAATTCACAGACCCCTTGGGTCTTAACTTTTTCTATAGAAAAAAATTCACAGACCCTCGGGTCTTAACTTTTTTCTATAGAAAAAAATTCACAGACCCCTTGGGTCTTAACTTTTTTCTATAGAAAAAAATTCACAGACCCCTTGGGTCTTAACTTTTTTCTATAGAAAAAAATTCACAGACCCTTGGGTCTTAACTTTTTTCTATAGAAAAAAATTCACTGACCCTTGGGTCTTAACTTTTTTTCTATAGAAAAAAATTCACTGACCCTTGGGTCTTAACTTTTTTTCTATAGAAAAAAATTCACTGACCCTTGGGTCTTAACTTTTTTCTATAGAAAAAAATTCACAGACCTCTTGGGTCTTAACTTTTTTCTATAGGAAAACTTCACAGATCCTTGAAACTTAATTTTTTTCTTTAAAAAAAATCACAGATCAATATTCTTCTATAGAAAAAAATTCACAGATCTTTGGGTCTTATTTGTTCCTATAGAAAAAATTAAGACCTTGGATCTTAATTTTTTTCTATAAAAAAATCACAGACCCTTATGGAGGAAAAAATCACAGACCACAATTTTTTCCTTGAGGAAAATTAAGAGACCCTTGTTTCCGAATCCCTTGATTCCCAACTTTTTTCTATAGAATAAAAAAAAAACATTTGGGTCTCAATTTTTAAATTCAAAATGTTTTCCTTTCATTTTTGGAAATAAAATTAAAGAACTGGATCCGACTTTGTCTTATTTTTTGTATCTATATTACATTATTATAAGATATATTTTATTTTGAAGCACACTTAGCGCACACAACTAAAAACGATTTAATTGCTCGCGAATAACTAACTGGCAAACTGAATTTAATGCTAATTAAATTAAGATAGATATTTGGTTAAAAAAATCATAACGAAAATTAAAAAAAACATAATAATTCACATACAAGGCATATATATAAACATACATATGTATATAATAATAAAAAAATAATAATAAAAACTAAAATACATTTAATAGATAACAAAAACAAAATGCTTCCACATGATTAATGCAAATTGAACAGCAGCTAGAATATTTCCTTCACTCAAGATCAACACCAAAACTAAAAAAATAATAAAATAAATTTAAATAAAATAAAAAACAAGTCCCCACCAAAATACACTACTATGTCTCCTTTGAGTAAAAGAAATTGGAAAAAACAACAATTCAAATCAAAATCATAGGATATAAGAACGAAAAACAATAATTGAAAATAAAATATATATTTTTTTTTAATGTTTATTTTTTTAATAATTTTATTCAGCTACATTATGTTAAAAAAAATATTATTATTATTATTTCAAAGTTGTTTGGGTCGGAATTTTCTTCCACAGAAAAAAATCTCAGACACTGGGTTACAAATCTGCTCATATATAAGAAAATTCACAGACCCTTGGGTGTTAATTTTTATACATCAAAAAAACTCAAAAGACCTTGGGTCTCAATTTTTTCTATAGAAACAAATTCACAGATTCTTAATTTTTGTATGGAAAAAATTTTGCAGGCATTGGGGTCACAATTTTTTTCAATTCTGATCTTTGGATAAGAAAAACGCTTCTCAATTTTTCCCAGAGAAAACATTGTTTCTATAAAACAGAAAATTATTAATAATAGATAGATACCAAGCAACGGCTCTGATTGGCTTGAACATGGCGATTACTGCCTTACAGGAAATGCGATGGAAAGGGACTGGCGTAAGTAAATCAGATGATTACGTTCTGTATTATAGCTGACATGAAACGAGACGTGAATTTGGCTGCGGATTTATGATTAACAGGAGAATAAAAGACATCGTCTCCAGATTCACTCCTGTAGATGAGCAAATTGCTATAATCCGTATAAAAGCGAAGTACTTCTACATCAGTCTCATTTGTGCCCATGCTCCGACCGAAGATAAAGATGAACAGACCAAAGACATATTTTACGAGCGCCTACAAACAGCATATGACCATTGCCCTGGCCATGACATTACAATTCTTCTAGAAAAAAAGAAGAAAGAACAAGAACAACTTGAGCGTGAGGATACCCCAGAACCAATAATAGATGACGGTATAGAGTGTATACCACCTAGCCAAGATGAAGTCAGAATAACAATCAATCGGCTGAAAAATAATAAAGCAGCAGGTGCCGATGGGTTACAAGTCAAACTATTCAAGACTGGTGGTTCTGGTAAGGAGCATGCACCAACTGATTAGTAAAATTTGGCTAGAAGAATGCATGCCCAATGATTGGAACCTCAGCATCCTGTGTCCCGTGGACAAAAAGGAGATAATACGATATGTGCCAACTATAGAGGAATTAGCCTTCTTCCCATCGCATATAAAGTACTACCAATGACATTATAGGACCATACCAATGCGGCTTCAGAACTGGCAAATCCATCATTAACCAGATTTTCACTCTGGGGTGTTTGAAAGAAAAATTCTCCGAAAGATCTACGGGCGGATCTGCGTCGACGGTGAATATCGGCGTCGAATGAACCACGAGCTCTACGCGGACATCGACATAGTCAGCCATATTGAGCTGCAGCGACTACGATGGCTAGGCCATGTTGCAGGAATGAATGAGAATGCCCCAGCTCAAAAGGCATATAAAATCGAGCCTACTGATGGTTCCCGTAGAAGGGGAAGGCCACGAATTAGATGGAAAGACCAAGTAGAGAACATCTTTGAACATCTTTCAAATTGGAAGAGATGCGCACAAGACCGAAGCGCTTGGAAATCTTTTTTATGCTCGGCTTATGGAACAACCGTTCTGTAACAAGCCAGCTATGTAAGTAAGTAAGTGATTTTTTTCTTTTGAAAAAATTGAGACCTAAATTTGAATATATTTACTATAGATTTGAGACCCAAGGACCTCTGAAATGTTTATAGAAACAATAGAGACCAATGGTATATGCATTTACCTCTCTCAGCCACTTTTTGGAAGAAAAAAAGAATTCATAAACCCCAGGGTCTGAATTTTTCTATACAAAAAAATGTGACCCAAGTATCTGTGAATTTTTTTCTATAGAAAAAATTGAGACTCAAGGAGTTTTTGTTTTGTAGAAAAAATTAGAATCTGTGACTCAATTTTTTTTATTGAAACCCAATGGTCTGTGATTTTTTTCTGTAAAAAAATAAAAAAAAGAATTTTTTCTTATATATTTGAGACCCAAGATTCTATGAATTTTTTATAGAAACAAATTAAGACCAAATTGTCTATGCATTTTTAACCCCTTTAAAAAATTGAAACCAAAAAAAAAAAAACTTCAAAAAATTTATAACCCCAGGGTCTTAATTTTTTTCTGTTGAAAAAATTAGATCCCAATAGTCTGTGATTTTTTCATATAGGAAAACATTTAGAATCAATGATTTCTGTTTTTTTTTCTATTATAAAGATTTAAACACAATGGTTTATGAATTTTTTTCTATAGAATAAATTGAGACGCAAAGGTCAGAATTGAAATAATATTAACCCAGAGATCTGTAAATGTTTTCTACAGAAAGAATTAAGACCCGGAAGAATATGAATTTGTTTCTACCGAAAAATTGTGACCTCAGAAAAAAAATATTACCCAAGGGTTTGTGATTTTATTTTTCTATAGAAAAAGCTTGGGAACTAAGAGTGTGTATTTTTTTAAAAAAATAAATTATGACACAAGGGTCTGTGAATTTTTTCTATAGACCCATGGGTCTGTGAGTTTTTTTATAGACAAGATTGAGACCTAATTGTCTGTCCGTTTTTTAGAAACGTGTGTCTACTTGTTTCTTAAGAAAATACAAAAAAAACTTGGGTCTCATTTTTTAAAGAATAAATCCTCACAGTATTGCATAAACATTTTTTCTATAGGAAAAAGTTCAGAGAAACAGAGGTCTCAACTTATTCCACATAATAATAAATAGCAGACCCTTGGGTCACTAATTATACCCTTCACCACACTATGGTACAGGGTATTATGTCTTTGTGCATATGTTTGTAACAGGCAAAAGCAATCGAGATAGACCCATGGTTCCTTTTGAAAATATGCATAGAATCACTTTCTGAGTCCATTTATTCATGTCCGTCCGTCTGTCCATGTTAAATTGTAAACAAAGTACAGGTCGCATTTAAGATCCGAATTGGATGAAATTTGGCACAGCTCATTTGTTTGGCCCAATTTTGTCCGATTTAAGGTAATTAGTACACCAAAGTCCCTATATATCTTTCGATTTCCACGAAATTTGGAACAGCGTAATGAATAAGGTCTAGAATGATGTGTGCAAAATTTCGAAAATCGATTTTTGGTAAATAGACCACTAATGTCCCTGAAAATCTTTTGATTTGCACGAATTTTGGCATAGCATACTGAATTAAGTCTACAATGATGTGTGCAAAGTTTCGTGAAAATCGGTTCAGATTTAGATATAGCTCCCATATATAGCTTCATCCGATTTAAGGTAAATTGTGTACCAAAGTCCCTATATATCTTTTGATTTGCACGAATTTTGGCATAGCATACTGAATTAAGTCTACAATGATGTGTGCAAAATTTCGTGAAAATATAGCTCCCATATATAGCTTCGCCCGATTTTAGTCCATTAAAGTCC
Organism: Musca vetustissima; assembly: GCF_032173495.1. NCBI lineage: Eukaryota > Metazoa > Arthropoda > Insecta > Diptera > Muscidae > Musca > Musca vetustissima. Next base: position 22,737 of record NW_026872672.1, read on the forward strand.
CTGGAAATCTTTTGACTTGCACGAAATTTGGCACAGCGTAATGTATCAGATCGAGAATGATGTCTGCCAAGTTTCATGAAAATCGGTTCAGATTTAGATATAGCTCCCATAGATATTTTCATCCGATTAAGGGTAATTGGTGCACCATAGACCCTACATATCTTTCGATTTGCACGAATTTGGTATAGGGTACTGAATTAAGTCTAGAATGGTGTTGCTAAACTTCGTGAAAAGATCCATAGCTAGGCCGATTGACACAACGTACTGATGTAATATAAATTAGTCTCTGGCAAGTTTCCTTGAAATCGGTTCAGATAACAAAAACCCGTCGTCTGTTAGGATACGTATGTAGAATATACCCAAAGTGGTGAAGGGTGTCATATAGTCGACCCAGTCCGACTTTACTACTTTCCTTACTGGTTTTTTCTATGAAAAATCCACAGATATCTCAATTTTCTTATATGGAAAACACTCACAAACTAGTGGGTCACAGTTTTCTAATTTTTTATATATACGAGAAATATATTTTATTTATTTTGAATTTTCCATATGTAAGTAAAGGTTTTCCATCTTATGTTTTCATTATGTAGTTTAGTTAATTTTTCAAAATAATTCAAATTCTTACAAAATACGCTAAATAAATACAAGGAGAAAAATAAGAAATAGAAAAGTCAAACCTCTACAAAAATTAAAGAAACACACGCATATGTACTTAACTACAAAAAATGAAAATATTTATAATACTAGATATATATACATATAATATATTTAAAGCTTATAAGCTTTTTGTAAAATGCAATAATAATTAAAAAAAGAAAAAGTAAAAAAATATATATTTGAAAAACAAATGCAAGTAAATTTATACAAGAAAACCTTAAATGACATTGGAGTGTTTTTCATTTATTTTGGCATTAGTGGAGGTAAGTAAATAATAATAAATAATTATTTATTTAATTACTAGCATATGCCCGCAACTTCGTTAGCGAATGTAGGAAATATTTAAAAATATATTAACATATTATTTTATTATTAGAGATAACTGCATATGTCAGAGAAAAATATCATTGGGGATCACCCAAATCCAAATTTAATAAAATTTTTCATTTAGCACACATTATTTCCATAAGTACCCTCCTCAACCATCTAATTAAACTACCTGCATACCCCGATCCTACATCCCCACTATGATTCCAAATTCAAATTTCAGGATTCCAACTCTATTGGTTCACCCACAATTCAAATTGTGCCAAATTTAGTACACAGTACTAATACATACCCCAATCCTACACCTTCACAGTGATCCTAAATCAAAATTTCATGATTTCAACTCTATCGCTTCACTCACAATTTAAATTGTACCAAATTTAGTACACATTAGTACAAATGTCTAAAACTTCCTACATCTTTCAATCTTACACATCCACAGTGATCCTGACTCCAAATTTCAAGACTCTGGCTCTATTGGTTCACCTAAAATTCAAATTGTACCAAATTTAGTACCATTTAATACCCATAAGTATTAATTTGGTAAACTGAATCCTGACCCTAATCTTATATCCCTACAATGATCCTAACTCCAAATTTCATTGTTCCAGCTCTATCGATTCACCCAAATCCAAATTGTACCAATTATAGTACGATTTAGTCCACATGAGTCAAAAAATTCCAAAACTACGTACATATCCCAATTCTACACTCCGACGGTAATGTTACTTTCAATTTTCAGGATTCCAGCTCGATTTGTACCTCTAAATAAAATTTGTACCAAATACAGTACCATATAGTACTTTTTGTACACATGAGTACACGCTTTCCCAACTCTCCTCATATCGACCCTACTTCTCAACCTTAATTTGGATTCCAAATTTCAAGTTTTTAGCTCAATCCATTCACATGCTACAGAATTGTACCAAACTTAGTACATTTTCGTACTTTTCGGATAGTTGTAGTTCAAATTTCCAAAAACCCTTTGGTACATCTGTCCTACACTCCATCAGCGACCACCAAACCAAATTTCAGAGTTCTAGCTCCACCGGTTCGCCAAATACAAATGGTATCACATTTAGTACTTTTTAGTACTTTTCGTACCGTTCTAGTACGAATTTCCAAAAATCCAGCCTTATCTGTCACATTTGGACCAAGAGTGACCCTCACCCAAATTTTCAACATTCTAGCTTCAGCCGTTTCGTCTGGGCGTTGATGAATCGTTAAATCAGTCAGTCAGTCAATCACTTTACTCTTTTATTAGTATAGATATGAACATTGCCGAAATTATATCGAATGTAGATGGAACTATCTAATTTCTGAACATGAAACAGATGACATGAATTAGATAAAATCTTTATTATAAGGTACATTTTTACGTATATATATACATATATATATATATATATATATATATAACTAAAAAAAAAAACTTTGGAGATATTTGACATTACCAAAATGTGTACATTTTGTTGTAACATTAATTTTATCTTTATTACATATAAAATTTTTATCATATAGCATATGTCTGTTACTTCGTTAGCGAATGTGGGAATATTTTAAACATGTATTAACATATTATGTTATTTTCACATAATACTGCATATGTCAGAAAAATTAATCAATATGCACATTAATATTGACCATAAAGTACCAAATTTCATGATTCGACCTCTAAAGGTTCACCTAAATCCGAATTTTACCAAATTTAGTTACATTTAGTTTAGTTGCACACATTAATATAAATGTCCATAAGTACCTACCTCAACCATCCAACAGAAATCGTATAACCGTTTCACTTTCATTGCTTTCCATTGCTATATACTTCATATAATCCAATGAAAAGCTTATTTCCCCAATTTCAGGATTGAAGACTTATCGTTTCAAACAAATCCAAATTGTATCAAATTGTGTACATAGTAGTACGAATTTCCAAAACTTCCTACTTAACCTAAACATACACTCCCACAGTGACCTAAATCCAAGATTCAGGATTCCAACTCCACCCACAATTCAAAATGTACCAAATTTAGTGCACAGTAGTTTGAATTTCCAAAACTTCCTACTTAACCCAAATTCCAAAACATCCTACATATCCCAATCCTACACCCCCACAGTAATCCTAAATTTAAATTTCAGGATTCCAACTCTATCGCTTCATCCACAACTTAAATAGTACCAAATTTGGTATACATTAGTACAAATCTCTAAAACATCCTACATTTCTCAATCTTACACCTTATTGATCCTGACTAAAAATTTCATGATTCTACCTCTATTGGTTCACCTAAAATTCAAATTGTACTAAATTTAGTACCATTTAGTACGAATTTCAAAAGCAAATCTCTATAACTTCCTACATGTCTCAATCTTACACCTTAACAATGATCCTGACTCCAAACTGCATGATTCTACCTCTATTGGTTCACCTAAAATTCAAATTGTACTAAATTTAGTACCATTTAGTACGAATTTAAAAAACTTCCAACTTAACCCAAACCAAAATCTAAATTTCAGGATTGCAACTCTATCTGTTCACCCACAATTCAAATTGTACCAAATTTAGTACACAGTAGTACCAATTTCCAAAACTTCATAAATACCCAATCCCACACCGCCACAGTGATCGTAAATCTAAATTTCTGGATTCCAACTCTATCGTATCAGCCACAACATAAATTGTACAAAATTTAGTACACATTAGCACAAATTTCTGCATATCTCAATCTTACACCTCAACAATGATCCTGACTCCAAATTTCTGATTCTAGCTCCATTGGTCCGCCTAAAATTCAAATTGTACAACATTTAGTACGAATTTCAAAAACTTCCAACTTAACCCAAAGCAACACCCCCACAGTGCTCCAAAATCTAAATTTCAGGATTCGAACTCTATCGGTTCACCCATAATTCAAATTGTACCAAATTTAGTACACAGTTGTACGAATTTCCAAAACTTCGTACTTAACTCAAACCAACACCCCCACAGTGATCCTAAATCCAAGTTTGAGGATTCCAATTCCATTGGTTCACCCACAATTTAAATTGTACCAAATTTAGTACACATTAGTACAAAATTTTAAAACTTCCTACATATCTCAATCTTACACCTCAATCCAAAATCCTGACTCTAAATTTTATGATTCTAGCTCTATTGGTTCACCCAAAATTCAAATTGTACCAAATTTAGTACCATTTAGTACGAATTTCAAAAACTTCCAACTGAACCCAAACCAACACCCCCACAGTGCTCCAAAATCTAAATTTCAGGATTCCAACTGTATCGGTTCAACCACAATTCATATTGTACCAAATTTAGTACACATAAGTACAACATTTTAAAACTTCCTGCATATCTCAATATTACACCTCCACAGTGATCCTGACTCCAAATTTTATGATTCTAGCTCAATTGGTTCACCTAAAATTCAAATTGTACCAAATTTAGTACCATTTAGTACCCATAAGTAATAATGTCTTAAACTGAGTCCTGACCCCAAACCTACACCCCTAAAATGATCCTAACTCCAAATTTCATTGTTTCAGCTCTATCGGTTCACCCAAATCCAAATTGTACCAATTATAGTACGATTTAGTACTTTTCGTACACATAAGTAACAAATTTCCAAAACTACGTACATATCACAATCCTATACTCCGACGATAATGTTACTTTCAATTTTCAGGATTCTAGCTCCATTTGTACCTCCAAATCAAATTTGTACCAAATATAGTACCATATAGTACTTTTCGTACACATGAGTACACGGTTTCAAAACCATCTCCTTATATCGACCCTACTTCCCAACCCTAATTCGCATTCCAAATTTCAAGTTTTTAGCTCTATCCGTTCTCATGCTACAGAATTGTACCAAATTTAGTACATTTTCGTACATTTCGGATAGTTGTAGTTCGAATTTCCAAAAACCCTTTGGCACATCTATCCTACACTCCATCAGTGACCCTCAATCCAAATTTCAGAGTTCTAGCTCTACTGGTTCGCCAAATACAAATGATATCATATTTAGTACTTTTTAGTACTTTTCTTACCCTTCTAGTACGAATTTCCAAAAACCCAGCCTTATCTGTCACATTTGGGCCAAGAGTGGCCCTCACCTAAAATTTCAAGATTCTAGCTTCAGCCGTTTCGTCTGGGCGTTGATGAATCGTTAAATCAGTCAGTCAGTCAATCACTTTACTCTTTTATTAGTACAGATTATTTGATTTTAATTATTTTTTTAAACCCCCTATTAATATATCTTCCTTAAAAATAAATAGACTATATTAAAACACACTTTGTTATAAATTGCTTTTATTTCTTTGTTTTTATTTTAATTTCACCTATAAAATATTTTTGTTTTTTTTCCTAATTTATTCATACATATATATAACTTTTAGTTTTACATATTCATATATATATATATATATATTAAGAAATATGTACGTTTTCCTTTTTGTTTTTAATAAAATTTTATTTTATATGCTTTTATTTTATCACTCAATTTGTTTTTTTTTCTTTTCAGGTCTTAAAAACCAATTGGTCTGTATAGAGGCCGCAGGTCTTTATAAAACGAAATTGGTCTGTATAGAGACCACAGGTCTTTATAAAGACCAATTGGTCTGTATAGAGACCACAGGTCTTTATAAAGACCAATTGGTCTGTATAGAGGCCACAGGTCTTTATAAAGACCAATTGGTCTGTATAGAGACCACAGGTCTTTATAAAGACCAATTGGTCTGTATAGAGACCACAGGTCTTTATAAAGACCAATTGGTCTGTATAGAGACCACAGGTCTTTATAAAGACCAATTGGTCTGTATAGAGACCACAGGTCTTTATAAAGACCAATTGGTCTGTATAGAGACCACAGGTCTTTATAAAGACCAATTGGTCTGTATAGAGACCACAGGTCTTTATAAAGACCAATTGGTCTGTATAGAGACCACAGGTCTTTATAAAGACCAATTGGTCTGTATAGAGACCACAGGTCTTTATAAAGACCAATTGGTCTGTATAGAGACCACAGGTCTTTATAAAGACCAATTGGTCTGTATAGAGACCACAGGTCTTTATAAAGACCAATTGGTCTGTATAGAGACCACAGGTCTTTATAAAGACCAATTGGTCTTATAGAGACCACAGGTCTTTATAAAGACCAATTGGTCTGTATAGAGACCACAGGTCTTTATAAAGACCAATTGGTCTGTATAGAGACCAATTGGTCTGTATAGAGACCAATTGGTCTGTATAGAGACCAATTGGTCTGTATAGAGACCACAGGTCTTTATTAAGACCAAATGGTCTGTATAGAGACCACAGGTCTTTATTAAGACCAAATGGTCTGTATAGAGACCACAGGTCTTTATTAAGACCAATTGGTCTGTATAGAGACCACAGGTCTTTATTAAGACCAATTGGTCTGTATAGAAACCACAGGTCTTTATAAAGACCAATTGGTCTATATGATGACCACAGGTCTTTATAAAACCAATTGGTCTTTAAAACCAATTGGTCTTTAAAAAGAGCAACTGGTCTGTATAGAGACCACAGGTCTTTAAAAAGACCAATTGGTCTGTATAGAGACCACAGGTCTTTATAAAGACCAATTGAACTGTATAGAGGCCGGAGTTCATTATAAAGACCAATTGGTCTGTACAGAGACCACTGGTCCTTATAAAGACCAATTGGTCGGTATAGAAACCACTGGTCCTTATAAAGACCAATTGGTGTGTATAGAGACCAATTGATCAGCTCATACCTGATAATATATATTTTTTATTCCTTTCTTAAAGTTAGGAAATTATCAAACAAAAAATTCAATTTTTTTATATATTTTTTTTAAAAATATTTTAAACAAAACGAGGAATGCACTTTCTAAAATATTAGAAAAAAAAAAATAAAACAAACAAAAAATTTACTAAATGCTAATGTTTTTGTTTTTAATATTAATAATAATGTAATGAAGAAAGAAAAAACAAATGCCTTACAAATACAATCGAAAATAATTATAATAAAAATTTTTTGATGTGTTTAAAAAGGAAGTGTTTAACTCTACTAAAACTAACAATTAGATGATGAATGTTTAATGTATTCTGATTTTTGTTTTAGGAATATCTTAAGATAATATTTGTTTAAAAAAAGAAGTAATTAATCATAGTCCAAAGATCTTATTAACTAAATTGGCAAAGTGTTTTCTATTTTTTTTTTCTTTAAAAGAAATATAGTATGAAAAGAGAAGGGATTTAACAAATTTTAGAGAATTACAAATCATTACATACATTCATACATATATAGGGGTATTTTCGGAAAAAGTGTTTTCTTTTTATGTGAATTTGAAATCTTTAAATTACAACAAAGTAATCGGTTTCTTACAATAAATACCAACATTTAGAATTTGCATGTTTTCTCTTTCTTTTTAATTACAATACAACCTTATATAGATTTTCCTTATTTTGCTTGATTTCGATTACAACAATATTATTAACGCTTCAAAATACATGCAATACATATGTGAATTTAATATAAAATTTTCTCATAATACATTTATGTTTTATATTTGCATTTTCTATGGATTAGAGTTTTTTATTTATTTTTTAAATATTGTTGCTTTGTTTATAAAATAAATTCAATATGGTATGGGGTTTTTTCTTTTGTGTTTGTTATTGTTATTTTTTAGAATGAAGCCGCTGTTATATTTTGTCTTAAGCTGATTTTCTGTATTATAAAATACAATTTATTTTGCCTTATAAAGTAAGCAATAAAGTAAATACATGGATTATTTATTTGTTTAAGCAATTGACTGACTGTTTGTTTGATTGATAAAATGTGAGTGTGGATATGTGTAGAAATCACAAAAAAAAATCAAAAATGTTTAAAAAAAGAATTGGTCTTATTGACAAAAAATCGCAAAATGTTTGCTGGGTAATGAGTTTTGTAACATGGCAATACTTTTCGAACAGAACTCGATTGGGTAGGATAGATTAAAATGTGACTGTTCTCCTTACCCTCTATATGAGGATGATGAACAGAATTTCTTTCTATTTTTCTCTCATTACAATGTCTTCTAAGGTAGATTACATAGGGTTGATTGCTATCCGGCAGCCGCGCATGCTCTAACCGATGGTGGAACGAAATCGACAATATCTTCCCGATGTAAATCTGCTGTCAATCGACTCGAATGCAAATGATCAATTTTGTTCATCCTTGTGATTTCGATATAGGAACAAGTAAAAAATTGTCGGTTAGTGTTGCTGACAGATGTATACCCTACGGAACTATGTACTACACACTGGTTTTATTATTCACTCTATATTATAACATTTTTATCAAATAGTTGATCGTCTTTGGAGAGGTACCAGAAGAGGTTACTCTATGGAAATATATGTTTGAATGTTTGTAATGGAGGAATCAGACGGATTGGATTGATGGGACATTTCGGTCATGATCGAGATTTGGTAAAAGTATTACGATTACCGAAGTTTGGATAAAATCGGACACTCCATTAGTTTGATATTGAAATAACAAATTTTCTCTCATGGCTCTCATCTTCGGATATGATCTAGGTTTGGTAAAAGTATCACGATTTTGGACCAAATCAGACATTGCATTTGCTTGGGAAACTTTGTGGGAGAAGTACCAGAAGTAGTGGACCAATGAGTCCCATCTTCGGACATCATCTAGGTTTAGTAAAAGTATTACGACTTCCAAAATTTCCAATTCCATTCGGTTGATATTGGATTAACAAAAATGTTGATACATTGTGGGAGAGGTAACCGAATGAGTTGACTGATTGGTCCTATCTTCGGACATGATCTAGGATTGATATAAATATTACGATGTTTAAAGTTCGGGTCACGTAGGACATTGCCTTCGCTTAATATTGGATTTATAAAAATGTTGACCCTTTGTGGGAGAGGTACACGAAACTTCGTGCATTCGATTAATATTTGTGGGGGAGGTACTGGAAAGAGTGGACCGATGGGTTTCATCCTCGGACTCGATCTGGGATTGGTAAAAATATTACGATGTGTAAAGTTGGGTCAAATCGGGCATTCCATCCACTTAATATAGGATCTAAAAAAATTAAAATTTTAACCTATGCGGGGGAGGTACTGGAAGGAGTGAACCGATGGGTCTCATTCTCGGACTTGGTCTGGGATTAGTAAAAATATTACGTTGTGTAAAATTTGGGCATTCCTTTCGCTTCATATACGATTTATAAAAATTGAAAATTTTGACCTATTTACAGGCTTGGTAAAAATATTAGGTTGTGCAAAGTTTGGCTCAAATCGGATAGCCTATTGCCTGATTTTAGAAAATTATTTTTCACCAAAATTTTGAAGATTTTGTGTTGGAGGTTCCATAAGGAGTGGACCAATATTCCCCATATTCGACATGATATAAGTTTGGAAGAATTATTACGATATCACTCAAGTTTAAATAATATCGGTTACTCCCTTCGAGAGTTATTGTGCGCCCCAGTCATATATAGACAGTGGAAGGACTTTTGTAAATCGACACCTGAGGGTAAATAAATCGGTTTTATTGAAACCGAAATGATATTATAAAATAATCTTCAGTACAATTTTGCACATACCAGAAGGAGTGGACCGATATTCCCCATCTTCGACCTTGATACAAGTTTCGAAGAAATATATTACAATATTACGAACGTTTGGATGAAATCGGCTATTCCATTCGAGTGTTTTTGTGCGCACCTGCCATATAGACAGTGAACAGACATTTGTAAATCGACTACTGAGGGTATAGAAATTGGTTTTTTTGAAACCAACAATAGGGGGTCCAATCATGATACACTTCAATATCGGTGTCCCAACGTTTGTTTCCATCAGGAAGAAGCCCATCTTTTTGCTTTGGCCTTTTTAACGTGAAATTGGAGGAAATTATATATGAATGTTATATCCAAATTTGAAGCGATTTGAACCAAGCTTGTTAATCGGACATTCGTGAAGTTACTCTCTGTAATTTAAACAAAATCACATGAAATAATTTATGGATGTTCACATTACGATATAATTCACATTACGATATACTTAATTATTATTTGATATAATGTTAACTTACTTATTTTTGTAACATCCAATCTTCCAAGTTCCAATTTAATTAACATAATTTGTGTTAAAGGAAAAATTGTCAGCATTGAATATTCCCAAATGGAATGGATATTCCTAAATTGGTTTGAATCACAAAATTAGCTTCGATACTAATTTTTTAGATGTTTCCGCAATACCCAGCAAACATTTTGTAGCAATATTTCATATAAATATATATTTCGATTACCATTAAATTGAAAATATTGAATGTGCAATACATATCCACTCACGTGTACTTTTTAGATTTTTTGTGTATATATAGGTATATATATATATATTTTTTTTTTTTGTTTGTTAAGCTGATGATTGATTATCCAGTTACATATAATTATATAGAAATTTCTTTATATGTATATATAGATAGTTGCACTGCATTATTATTGTTATACGTTAAAATGTGTGTGTATATAGGTATGTATTTATTTTCTCCCTATATTTTGCATTTCTTTCATTCACATGTATAAATGTATGTGTCTATGTATGTATGTCTTTTATGCATTCTTAGATTTTGCTGTATATTGATGTATTTTTCTTGATGTTGTTATTAGTTTTCTTTATATTCTACGATCTTACATTTGTTTCTCCGGCATTTTATTATATTTCAAATTGATTTGTACACTTTGCGAAAACATTTTGATAATGGCATAATAATCGTTGGTGAATACTTTTAAAAAGCTCGGTATATTCTTAACAGCTAATTCCGAACAAAATTGTGGATATTTACGATAGGCTGGTTGCATATCATCCCATATTGATAATAGATCACATTCATCACTAAAAATTAAAAAAAATAAGAAAATAAAAAATATAATAAATATAAATTTTAAATATAATTTACATATTATATATTTAATAATTATATATAAATTATATATAAATTATAAATATAAATTATAATTATAAATATAAATTTCAAATTTCTGACTTACCTAATGTGATTTTCACAATCTTTAACTGTTATAATCAAATACTGTATTTTTAATTGTGAACATTGATTATAAATATCAGATGACTGTTGTCGACTAAAAATACTATATACATGTTCAGTACGATCACTAAAAAAATGCAACAAAAAACAAAAAAAATAAAATTTTTATAAATTACTCAAATAAAAAAAAAAATCAAATATACTCACCTTATTTGTTTCATTTCTAGATGAGCATGATTGACAATGGGTCTTCTTGTTGATAAATGCACAGTACCAATTATTTCAATGGGTCCTAAAAAGAGAAACAATAGAATTTTATATTATTTTGGGCAAAGGCTAGAAAATGAAAAAAATGCGCTTAAATTTTGTAACAGCTTGTGGTGATCCTTAAAAGTACATTCTATAAAAAAAAACTACGGTTGTTTTGGCCATTGAAAAATATTATTTAAAAAATTCATTCAGCCACTTCAGTGGAAAATGTGACGGGGCCTATGTCATGATATCGAACATTTCTGGAGATATTTCCCCCATCCATTAAATCGAAATATCAAAGTACAGCCTTTTTGGTTGGAAAATGCGTCTAAAATCTTTATAGTATCTGAAATGGCCTGGCCCTAATACAAAACGAGAATAGTAAACATTTTCTATAGATATGTGTGTTCTCCTTCCAAGAACTCGGTATGCCACATCATAAAAGCAATCAAATTGTATTTTACCCCACGTAAAAGCACAACAAAAGGAATGCCAAAAACTACAGCCCGTATTTTAAATTATTCTTCAGAGAAGTTTTTCTTCATCCAGGAATCCTGAATGTCAAACTACTGCCGCATCGCACAGTTGTCGAAATCATGGAATTAGCGGCGCGAAAGTCAAAAATCCAAGTATAAACTTCCGAAAATTTTCATTGCATCGATTACAGACTCTTTCCTGACTCAGACTTTGATTTCACATTAATTTTATGAATTAATTATGATGAAAATTGTCGGCTACAAACTTTAAAATACCGGAATTGGGTTGGGACATTTATATGGCGGCTATGTAAAAACATGGTCCTACTGTAGTAACATTTTTCAACCATCACCCTCCAAATATCCGAAATGCAAATTTAAAGAAGTTTTGGCTGGAGACTGCGGTTAAAATCTCAAACAAACATGTGAATTAAATTTAAATTAATCAAAGTTCGAAATATTTTTATCGTCAGACTTATACCAAAGACAGACGACAGCCTTAATTTGAATTAAATAGTTCTTAATTTGTGTTTTTTTAGTTTCTGCATTTATGAATCAGTTTTTTGTTTCAAAACTATTGTTTGTCTGTGTGTAGAAAGAAAATATTGTCATTTGTTTACATTATTTTTTAGGATTACATCTTTATGAAAAGGATATATGCCAGACAGGAAGAATAACAGCTATAATGATGATAAAACTGCGCCCAATTCGACGGAATGTTGTATTATGCCTTTTTTTCCAATTTTTATTTTCATAAACGTTAACAAATTTGACAACAATCAATTTATTTTCTACAGCATTGCCATATTGAAATTGGTTAATTCAGTATAAATTCGGTTTGATTTTGTGCATTCATAAAAATGAGGATAATGTACAAGTTAATTTGAATTAAGGCTGTTAATGCAAATTAAGGCTGTCGTCTGTCTAGGCTATTACACTCATATTCTGTACAACATTTGTGTTTTTTTGTGATTCAGAACGCTACGTGGCCTGGCAACATATATAAGTTTTTCGATAAAAAATCCTCCAAAAACCTAGTTTTTAAATATCCACCCTTTTAGTTGATACTTTGAATTCATTGAATATATATTCTATGAAAAATCCATCGTTTTCAAAAAATAAATATATAAAATAAACAAAAAATGCTCAAACGAATGACATCAGTTTTGAAATTCTAAGTAAGCAGTATAGAAACAAGGTCACCTCCCGACAGTTCAAACTCATACTTTACAAGACGCTGATACTACCAGTTGGCATGATACCGATGAGCGGGAGAATACTCAAAAAAGAAAATAAAACAATTTTTATATTTTCAAATTTATTCGGCAAGTTAGTGAGTTTCGAAAGAAAAAAAACTTCACCTTAATGCGTGCGTGTTCGATCGAAAGCGAGAATGCAAGTTTCAGCAACGAAAGCGAGAATGCAAGTGAAGTCTCGGTGAGCAAATGTAGCGTAAATAAGGTCGAAGTCATATCGACGACGTAGCACCGAACGGAGCGAATGTGATTTCTAGGAGAGAGCGTAGGAAAGAGCGGATACTCTCTCCTACAATCCTAACCAGGCGATTGTGACTCCTAGAAGAAGTCCAGAGAAGATTCCCCCATTGACTCAAATGAGTGGCCAATTAATGTGAATAATAATTGATATGCTACGGAAGGGGTGAACAACATATCGAACACATACATTGTCGTAAACAATGTATCGAACCTAAACACTACCCGTGATGGATCTGAAGCATGGGTACTTGCGCAAGCAGACGAGGCTGCTCTTGGGGTGTTTGAGAGAAAAATTCTCCGAAAGAACTACGGACAGATTTGCGTCGACGGTGAATATCGGCGTCGAATGAACCACGAGTTTTACAATTTATACGGGGACATCGACATAGTGAGTCGTATTGAGCTGCAGCGACTACGGTGGCTACGTCATCTTGTGAGAATGAATGAGAATGCTCCAGCTCAAAAGGCACATAAAAGCGAGCCTACTGATGGTTCACGCAGAAGGGGAAGGCCACGTATTAGATGGAAAGTCCAAGTTGAAGACAACATCTTGAAACGTGGTCTTTCAAATTGGAGGAGATGCGCACAAGACCGACGCGTCTGGAAATCTTTTTTAAGCTCGGCTTATGGAACAACCGTTTTGAACAAGCCAGCTAAGTAAGTAAGATATATGCATTTCCCCAAAAAGATATTCGTTAAAAATTTGCCGTTCACAATAAATGTTCTCTAAATATCGAACTCAAAAAAAAAAATGTTCTAAAAAATCCACGACTTTTGAGAACATAATCATACATAAGTTCTCTTTAAAAAATCTACACCAATGTTATCCTTTCTAAAAATTGGTTCCCACAATAATATGCTCCGAAAAATATTCGTTAAAAGCTCTGAGGTAAATGTAGAAAATCCGCGGTACTAAAAAAATGTTTAAAATTTTTTGGTTTTAGAAAAAAACAATTATTTGAAAAATCCAAGTACAGTTCTTTAACCGAAAAGGTTAGTTTAGGTTGAATAGAGTTGCGGTTTACGCCAGTTATTGCGTAATTTGCCTTGGCTTTGGGATGTACACAAACCTTTTACATGCCTTAAAGGAAACAGCTAAGCATACTGATGATAGACCGACTCTTTCGTCTAATAAAGCGGGGAAGACTTTGTCTGGTTATGCTGCTTTAAACGATGAGAAGCTCTTCAAAGCACATCTTAACATTTATTCATCAATGCTAGGATTCTCAGATCTTACCCCCTTATTGCTGTTACATAATCATTTATCAATTTGCTCGGTGGGAAGTGAGCTTTCATGGGAAGTCTTAGTGTTTCTTCAGTTGGGTCTATTCTATAACTTTCATCATATACAATTCTTTCGGTTTGAGTATGAGTTTTTTCGTTTATTGTCATTTTGTTGCATTCTTTTCGCTTAGCTAGAAAGTTGTTTCAGTATACTATAGATTTTTTGTGGCACTCTCTGTTGTTAAGTTTTCGGAAATTTTTCCGCTTTGTTCAGAATCTCCTCTCGCTGTCATCCAGAATTTTTCGAAGACATTTTCTTTCTCGAAGAGTAAAACTTTTTTCGATGGACTTTACCATTATGTTTCAGATAAGCTGTTGAAATTTCTGATAATGTGACCTAAATAATATATATTTGTGATCAGAGAATGAGCACTCTTGTGAGACTTTCTCATTCTGGTCCTCGTCTATTAGCCTTGCTGAAAATGTTGTTATATCTAATACCTTCTCTCTAATTCTACAATTAAAACTTACCTGCAAATACTGCATCTTTTTCTGTGTTCATTTTAATCCATTCCAACATTGTATCCAAATCATCGTTTATCAATTTAACATTTGATGAAGGAAAATATTCCTCTTGGATATTCTAAAATTAAATAAAAAAATTAATAGTAATTTTTTTGTTGTAGTTGAAATATGTGTATTTTTGAAAATCTCACCTTAATACCCGGATTAACAATACTCGTCAAGAAGACCAACAAATATGCAGTCCAGAAAATACGACGATTTTTATTTGACATAAAAGAGGAACATATTGTTGAACCAAGTACACAACCTTGTGTAAAACATAGGAAAAATAATTTCTTTATACTTAAACCCATAACTGTGAAAACGGTCATCTGTAGGAAACTGTAGAGATAGTGGAAACTGCGATAATTACAGGTATTTTCATCATCGTCAGCACCGTCATAATCATCATCAGCATTGGAAAGATCATGTTTGCTATGATGATGTTGACGTTTTGTGGATTTTGATTTAGTAGTTGAATCGTTTACTGGTGCATTGGAAGATGTTTGGTTTTTACCATTTACGGACGGTTTTTCAGTTGTTTCTGTTTCTGCTTCATTTTGTTTTTGGGAATTCTTTGTGTCTTGGTTATTTGTAGTATTTGGCGAGGTGATATTGTTTCCATTATCCATATTGTCATTTTCTGAGGATTCCTTTTGTCTTTTAGCTGTTTCCGTTTCAGTTTCTCCTTCTTTTTCTTTTTCTTCACTGTCATTTTTCAATTTCTCTTCAGCTTCGACTTTATGTTCACGTTGTTCGTGTATTTGTTCTTTCAATTTTTTAATATCATTCAAAAAGTCCATGTGTTCATTGGGTTTGTCTTTTTTCGAATTTGTCTTTTCTTTCTTGTAACGTTCATAGTCGTAATCACATTTGGCCAGCAGATCCAAACAATCATTTAGCATAGCTTCGGTTTCTTTCTTTGACATATCCTGCATACTAACATGATTTTCTTCCAGAAAATCTTCCAGGATATATTTCTTAGCTCTTTCAATTACATCCGTATTGGGTTCTTTGACCTCTGTTGATTTTCGCCATTTTCGAAAGAATCTTGCCATAATGACCACACCATAAAGGCAATAGGGTTTGACAATGAGATTCTTTATAAAACCCCATAACTCCGACCATTGCATACGTTCATATTCCGGGTTGCAGGCCGAAAGGCTGGTAACAAAGTTGACCTTGGCCTGTAGCACCCAATGTATGAAGAGATCACGATACAGGGCAAATGTATTCTCTGAAGGCTTGGCCGCACCGGACATTTCGAGTATATCAATTATGGTACCCTGCGAACATATTGATATCAATATGCCCAGTGGTATTGTTTTGAAAAGAAACTCGGCAGTGTTTTCTGTTATAACACTCAACTCGTGTTCTTTTTCCTGATTTGCCGTTGAAGCGGTAGGTTTTTTCAGTAGCCGCATGGCAGTTATCAACGACAGACCCACCAAAGGTCCCAGTTGCCAACCAAAAAGATATCTACGGTTACCAAATGAATAATAATAGGCTAGGAAATTTGATGACAATTGGGATATCACATAATCCATGGTGAAGAGGCCCACAACACGATTGGGTACACCACTTATTGACCATGGTAGCATTAATATAAGAATTTGACTTGCAAAAATAATCGCAGAATACTGCCAGCATAAAAGGGCAACAGTGGTTAAATACACCAGCTTCAGTGACTGCAATGAAAAGAACAAAAAAAGGAAATGGGTTAATCCCCTCAATCACTTAGCAGCCAGTTAGTACACACACACAGGCAACCAAACAAATGTGACTGCATGCTGTGTCTAGTAACACTTACCGTCAACACTGACATCCGATATTTCCTCCTCTCCGTTACCCGATTTATGCATATACACAAATAGAACATCTGTACATAAATCGCTGGAAATGCAAAATTTTCACGAGCCATTGGCCTTTCATAGATTTTCGCCGCAAAACTATGAAACATAATGTATGAGACGACAGCATAAATGCCACCGAATAGATTACGACTCAATAGCAGGCCATACATGTAGATTATTAAGACGGTAAGGCCTCCCAAAAGCCATACACATTCAAAATAGAATTGTAAAGCCTGCCCTTCACAGCGGCCGTGTTCAAGTGTCAGACGTATATCATCAGAACGCCAGCAACTCAATAAAGATAAAATGCCCAGTCGGCTGTGGGAGCGTAATAAATGATAAAGAAATCTATAAAAGAAGAATAGAAAAACATAAAAGAAATTTTGTATCGATTTAAAATATAAAAAATTTTAGTCGGTCATAGTCGAATTGATTGTTATCTGACGGACGGTGGTAGATATAGAGAACTTTTTCAATATTTGAAATTTATTGAAGTGCCTGAGTTTTTACCAATTAATGGAGGCGATTTTTTTGTAATTTTATTCAACTGTAATTTGGCATAACGGGTTTTGACTACAATTTAAAGGATACGCTAAGAGTTTTTTTCGAGCACCAAATAGTGGTGGATTTTTTAAGGAATATGTTTTCGAGCACCAAATAGGCGTGGATTTTTTAAAGAATATTTTTTCGAGTACCAAAATAGGCGTGGATTTTTTAAAGAATATTTTTTCGAGTACCAAAATAGGCGTGGATTTTTTAAAGAATATTTTTTCGAGTACCAAAATAGGCGTGGATTTTTTAAAGAATATTTTTTCGAGTACCAAAATAGGCGTGGATTTTTTAAAGAATATTTTTTCGAGTACCAAAATAGGCGTGGATTTTTTAAAGAATATTTTTTCGAGTACCAAAATAGGCGTGGATTTTTTAAAGATTTTTTTTCGAGTACCAAAATAGGCGTGGATTTTTTAAAGAATATTTTATCGAGTATCAAAATAGGCGTGGATTTTTTAAAGAATATTTTATCGAGTACCAAAATAGGCGTGGATTTTTTAAAGAATATTTTTTCGAGTACCAAAATAGGCGTGGATTTTTTAAAGTACCAAAATATTTTTTTAAAGCAAAGTACCAAAATAGGCGTGGATTTTTTAAAGAATATCAAGTACCAAAATAGGCGTGGATTTTTTAAAGAATATTTTTTCGAGTACCAAAATAGGCGTGGATTTTTTAAAGAATATTTTTTCGAGTACCAAAATAGGCGTGGATTTTTTAAAGAATATTTTTTCGAGTACCAAAACCACCACTTGCTCCTCGATTTGTCCAAAGGACTATAGTAAAAAAGGATTTTTAAGCGACCATCTTCTCCTCTGCCTGACCAGATTAAAAGATTTAATAAACTGTCGCACAATTTGGAATGTTGAAACTGAATGACAAAAATGAACATATTTTCCAAATTTGTGTAGGCGCACACCTTTTCGTATTAGCATTCTATAAAGGTTACCGATAAGTAGGATACACCAAAAACATATTCATAATTAATATCAAAATACTTGATTTCGATCAATATCTTTCACATTTATCTGCCCTCATTTAACAACAAGAACATAAACACAGTAGGTCATTAAAACCATACAATTAGGGTTTGGCGCGATATAATATCATAGCCACTCGCACACACATCCATGCATACCAAAAAAAAAAAAATACTCACCCTATTGTTATCTCAGGCAAGACATGAAATCTGCTTAGAACATTGATACTGTTTGGATATTCAATAGATGTTACATTCATCAGCTCCCAACAACCAGACCAAAAGTCAGGTGCCTCTGTCAGGGTCTTATAAAAACTATGATATAGGGCATCTTCACGCCGGAACAACGATTCACGTTCCAATTGTGTTAAATGGGCCATATTGGTGCGATTCTCAAATATATTCCTGACATGATGAACATAGAGGAAAAAGAAGCCAGTACCTAAAAGGAAAGGGACAAAGCCATAGAAATTATTTGTTCATTTATGCATTTGATTTGGATGGATACCATTGGCACATACCAATTAATGACTGGGCCAACATTAGAATCAATTTCGGCTCCCTCATGTTGCCTGTGTTGCCGCCTTTTGGCCCTCTTTTTTTCCAATGCTTCACCTGACTTTTCACTGAGGTTGTTTACCCTTGACTTCTTGATAAGCAGCACTCACTCAGCAGCAGACACAAGGCCGTTGTCGTCTCAACGACATCAATGCAATGCAAACTTTTGTTGTGTCTGTTGGGGCTTTTTCTTAAAATTCGTTTCGATATCACTCTGGCTTTTATTTATACATGTTGTGGGTCGGCGTATTCCACTGTGGTGACAAACAATTTCAATAATTTTTGAAAAAACAAAAGTAAAGAAAGATTTTCCGGCAGCTCTCCTAAAGTGAAGAAATATGATGAAGTTCAAAGCTTTTCTCCGGGCCTATAACGCCGTAGAAACAAAGTGAACAAATCAAGAACCGATAAAGATTAGAATCAAAACAAATTGGCCGACAATCAAGAGGGTTATGAAGATGAAATTCCCCGCTGGAGTAACAGCTGAGATGACAAAACCGAAATCACCTGTCAAAGAAAACAAAGCCAATTGGAATTTTCACCGCCTGTCAAACAATCGATAACATGTAATATAAAAGAATTTACAGGGTGACACAGAAATACGTAATTTGCAATTGATGTCAACAGGTGTATATTTTGAATAGGATTTTCCAATAAAAAGTGTTATTGTAAAGTGAAATGCAGTTTTTTTGAGATAAAAATTCACTCTATTTTTAGTTATGATATAGTTTCCCTTTGTCAAATGTCAAAGATGGAAAGCATCATAAGTGACAGCTGCCGAAATACTGGATATTTCAAAAGATCATTTATTTTGGTAGCAAATGTGTGGATTATTTAAAGAATTATAAAAAGCGGCGGTATTCAAAAAATTATATAAATCGTTGATTTTTAAAGGATTGCAAAAGGCGTGGATTCTTCGAAGTACTATATAAATCGTTGAGATTTTAAAGGACAATCTCAAGAGTGAATTTTTAAAGGACTATATAAAGTGGGGATTTTTTCAAAAGTGGACTTTTAAAAAATTATAAAAATTGATTTTCTCAAAGTCAATTTTTTCCATAGAACTATATGAAGCGTGGATTAAAAAAGCGATTGTTGCCGACGATGCTACCACTGAATTCAAGAGACTTTTTAGTTACATAGGCGATCACATTACACCCTTCAAGTGTTTTGTCTATGTAGTAAGATATGCCCATGGTACAATACCATGGATATGCCCAAATAAATTCAAAATAAATTGAAATATATTCAAATTTAATTGAAATGAAAATTATGTTTTCAACATGTTCGTCTGGAAGTAATTATTTTTTATGGATGAAACAAACATTTGATGGTATTCCCTACTGGATTTTGGGAAGAAATCATAACCTTTCATTCATTTTTCGCGTTTTTAGTTTTGTGTTGAAAAAATGTCAAATAAACACAAACACTTGTTGCGTATAGTTATTTTATTTTTGGCAGAAGAAGCCACACGTGCATAATTGCTTTTTTGTTATTCACCTCAAGCTGCCCTACCTTGTATTATTGTACCATGGGATATGCCTAGTAATTAAGTTTTTTATGTTCTGTTTTTACATTGTTATGCAAAAAATTAACAATTACATTTAACAAGGGATTTGACAAGTAAAAATATTCCGCACTGCCCGTTAAAAATCACACAACGGTTAAAAAAGTAAAAATAACTTTTTCAGTATCACCTCACTTTTTCCTTAGATCTCAATAAATATAGAAACAATTGGTCTGTTCCCGTACTGCAAGATTGTACGAGATTTTACTATTTTTTCGTAGTAAAAAGTGGTAGATTCTTGCAGACGGGAACAGACATTCTATTTTTTGTCATTTTTTTCTCGGAAAATAAAAATTACTTACTTTAATTTTAACTTACGCAGCACTAGAACCGATCTCCCCATAATCCACAAATAAACTAATGGTCTGTTCCCGTACTGCAAGAATCAAGATCTATTAATAAGGTCACCAAGATAACAATCGAAATCGGAAAACAGCTGTTTTTTCTCAAGTCTAATGTCAAAAATTTCGAATTTGTTTGCGTTTTCATAATGGAAGTCAATTCACAATAATGCATTTTGACAGTAAACTTGAGAGGTATCGATAATCAGCTGGTCTCCCTTGGTGACCTTATTTATAGGCCATGGCAAGAATCTAATCATGGCCTATAAATAAGGTCACCAAGGGAGACCAGGTGATTATCGATACCTCTCAAGTTTGCTGTCAAAATTATTGTGAATTGACGTCCATTATGAAAACGTAAACAAAGTCGAAATTTTTGACATTAGACTTGAGAAAAAACAGCTGTTTTCCGATTTCGATTGCTATCTTGGTGACCTTATTAATAGATCTTGAATCTAATACTTTTTACTACGATAACAAATTTTCCTTTATGTTATCGAAGAAAATAGTAAAATCTCGTAGATTCTTGCAGTACGGGAGCAGACCATAAACCAGTTTTTTTTTTTGTCTAATTTGCACAATTCACAGATAACTGCAAAGTTACGACAAAAATTCAAATGTAACGGTACAATACAATTATTGTTGCAAATCGCTTTTTTAAAAGAAGGATGTTACAAAAAAGACACTTTTTCTCTTGGAAGTGTGACAATACTTTTACAAATATAACAAGCCGCATTTCACCAACAAATCTGACGCCGCAATATTAATTCATAGGGGCTCCAAGTTGTCGGTTGGGAAGTAAATCGATTAGTCGAAAGTCGATTTACTTATCCCTAATCATAATTTGCCTTAACCTCATTCGTAAACAACACGGTTTCCTTTTAGTCTTAGTCTCCATCCCACCTCATTCGTAAACTTTCGGTTATACCATTTTGAGTTCATCTTTATCGGCCATTTTGTCTTCTCCTCCCATTCGTTAGCAAGTGGAACGCTTTTCAATTTTTTCAGTACGACGTCGCTTGAGTCTTGGCAACTACCAACTACCCAACTCTACCCGTAATTTACTCAATTGCTGAGAATTTTTAGTCCCAAGCTAATTTGATTCCAAACTCTATTAATGCACATCTACGAATAGTTAAAAAGCCTATCCAATTGTCATCATGTGTGTGGTCATTAATTTGGATGTTGTGTGCCTGGTGTGTTTGCATCATTCCGCAGAAATGCATAGCATCTTTGATACGGCATCCGATGAGAATGATATTCAAATAGCCCAAAAGATTTCCACATTGTCAAAGCTGAAGGTGGATTCCAAAAATGAGCATTTACCGGATAAGATATGTGATGGTTGTCTAAAAGATCTCAAGGCTGCCTGGAGATTTCATAGGAATTGTCAAACGGCAGTGGCTGTTTTTCAGAGTATCCTCAAACCAATACTAAAGCTACGAGAACAAACAGAAACGAAAAGTATTGAAAATCAGGAATCGGAAGACAATGTTACGAACGAACCAACGTCTTCTTCCTCCTCGGGTGAACAACACGGAGCCGTAGAAATGACAATTAAAGAAATGTTCGATGAAGACCAGCCGGACCATCAACTAGCAGCTGTAATTGAAAGCACGGATGAACAAGATATTGTTGATGAGTCGTCCATGGTTGCCGAAGAGGTGGAGGAGGAAGAAGAAGAAACAGCTGTTAAAGAAGAAACCGTCAACAAATTTGTGGAACTAAATCAATGCATTACCGAAGAAGACCACGAGGAAGATTTTCAATCGGTCGATGATGGTGCCACCTATGAAACTCAAGGACTTGTAGAGTATTATTTAACGGATGATAATGAAGAAATCAAAAGAGTTAGTAAGGCAAAACAGCCCAGAATACTGAAAAGCGAAAAAGATACTTCGACCATAGCATCTAAGAAAATGATTGTTCAGTCTGCAAGAGATGACACAAATGTATCCACTTCAAGTATGGCAACCAGAGGAATTGTTACTCGGGCACTGGAACGAAAATCGGAAGCATCGAAAATTGTGAAATTTGCTACTGCCGCAAGACGAAAACAAATTCAATATCAACCCGCCACATCGAAAACATCCCAACAACAAAGGATCCCACAACAAACAATTGATTCGGAAGACAATGCAAGTCAAAGTAATGCCGAATCTGAGACAAGTTCACGCAAACGGAAAGCAGGCACAGCGGCAGGAACGAGGGTTCCAAAGATATGCGAAATATGTGGCAATTCGTATCGCTTCCAGCATGCCCTCAATGCCCATATGCGTCGTCATTTCGACGATAAACCTTTTCCCTGTGAAATGTGCTCCAAGGCATTTGTTTCCAATGTGGAACTGCGTCGCCACATGCGCGTACACACTGGCCAGAAGCCGTATGCCTGTCAGTATTGTGATCGTCGCTTTTCCGATTATGGATCCCGGATAAAACATGAACGCACCCACACCGGTGAACGACCATACGGTTGTGCAACATGTGGCAAAACATTTGCCTATCCTCATGTCCTGTCCGTTCATCTGAGAACCCATACGGGTGAAAAGAAATTCAAATGTAGTTATTGTCCCAAAGGATTTACGAAGAAAGCGTATTTAATTACCCACATGGATACGTATCATAGCAACGTGGGAGATGTTACAACATATGAATTGACTATGGAGGATGATGATGGGGATAACGTCGAAACCGATAATGAACAATTGGGGGATGCAATGTTTACACCCGAGTTCATTATTGATGACCAACAACAGGAACATCAAGATAGAGGTCAAATTGATAAAAGTCATCACCACAAACTGGAAGAAGGTGACGGAGATGATGATGATAATGATAATAATGTTGATGATGACGATAACAGAAATGCCCAAATGCTAGTACCAAAATCACTTTTACGCCTGAAAAGTGAAAATAATACCGAAGATGATAACGATGTACAAGAAGTTGAAATCCATTTGGATGAATATACAATAAGAGTACGATAAGTGTTTGATTTTTAATTTTTCAGAATTTGGAATAGATTTACTGTTATAACTATGCAGTTGTAAATAAACAATTTGTGTGTACAACAAATAAACCAAGGATTACAATAGATATTCCCTTCTGTTGAAGCAGCCATGACCCATGATATATATATTTCGAATAAGTCCATACTTACCTATGTTTGTTGTTTGAAGTTTTTGTTTTGAATTTCAAAAACGATTGTTTGGCATTGTTTGGTATTCGAAGTATTCGTTTTGAATTTGAAATCCAAATGGTTGGTATTCAAAGTATTCGTTTTGAATTTCAAATGGTACGTGTTGGTATTCAAAGAGAAATGCTTGGTATTTGATTTATTCGTTTTGAATTTCAAATGCTATGTTTTGGTATTCAAATTATTCGTTTTGAATTTCAAATGACATGTTTTGGTATTCAAAATATTCGTTTTGAATTTCAAAGTATTCTTTTTGAATTTGAAATGCTATGTTTTGGTATTCGAAAAATTCGTTTTGAATTTTAAAGTATTAGTTTTGATATTCAAAGTATTCGTTTTGGTTTCAAATTGTACGTAATGGTATTCGAAATATTCGCTTTGCATTTCAAATGTTATGTTTTGTTTTTGGTATTCAAAGTATTCGTTTTGAATTTCAAATGCTAGGTTTTGGTATTCGAATTATTCGTTTTGAATTTCAAATGCTATGTTATGGAATTAGAATTATTCGTTTTGGTATTCAAAGAATTCATTTTGAATTTCAATTCTGTGTTTTGGTATTCGAATTATTCGTTTTGGTATTCAAAGCATTCGTTCTGAATTTCAAATGCTGTTTTGGTATTCGAATTATTCGTTTTGGTATTCAAAGTATTCGTTTTGAATTTCAAATGCTATGTTTTGGTATACGAAATATTCGTTTTGTATGTAAAAGTATTCATTTTGAATTTCAAATGATATGTTTTAGTATTCGAAGTACTCGTTTTTAATTTCAAATGCTATGTTTTGGTATGTGAAATATTTGTAAGGCAGGGAAGACTTTAGTTTCGGATCTCGCCACTGATCCTCATCAGTTCGTTTAGTTTTTTTTTTTTTTTTTTGATATTCTTCCTGACTTGTTAAAAAATATTATTTTTTAAACAACGTAATAAACAAAAACACATTCCTTGTATTTTTATGTAAAATTTTATTTACAAAAAAGATACCTTAAACTAAAAAATGTAGATAATTCTATACCATCTTAAAACATTGTTTAATGTTCTACTACTTTGAAGCTTGGGCGGCAGCCTTCTTTTCAGCCATACGTTTGTCACGCAGCATTTGATAAGAAACTCCGGGATCTTTGTGTGTACTACGTGGGAAACGTTTAACTTTAGGTTTCTTCTGTTTACCAGTTGCCACGCTAACAGGCAGAATATTACGTTTCTGGAAGTTCTTGAAACGATCAACCAATAGACTTGTACCCGTCTGTATGTTACGTACATTACCAGCCAATTCTTCGGGCATATTTACATCCTGATCGGGTTCATTGAATTTCAAACGTCCCAGACGTTTTGTTTCGAATTTCTTTTTAAATTCAGCCTTTTTGCGTCGTTTCATTGCCTCCTTGAGTTCTTCTTCTTCGATCAGAACTTCAGTTTTTAATGATTTGATACGATTCAAATCGGCTATTTGTTTCTTTAATGCTTTCTTCGCTTCCAGTTTCTTTTGTAGCTCTTTTTGGCGGAGTTCTCTATTGCGTTGTGCTTTACTTTTCTTTTTATTTTCTACTGGTGGATTTATGCTGTCGTATGGAGCTGAATCATCGGAATTGTCTTCTTCGCCTTCTTGATCTTCTTTCTTGGCTTTCTTTGATTTTTTGCCAGCATTATTTTCATCACCTTCATCGTTATCTCCTTCTTCAGCTTCATCCTCATCATCGTCCAGGCCGGCGCTCATTTCTTGTATGTGCTGTTGTTGCCTTTCCTCAGCTGTAACCTTACGGAACATTTGGGTGGTAACACGTTTTAAATGTTTCTCTTCCTTAATGAGTTTTTCTTCTTTCTCAACAATGTCGGAAATAAGCTTTTGATGATCTTGTAGAGATGGATTATAGCTTGTACCGGGATGGGGTGGTTCAAATTTCCTATAAAGAGAAAAAATCAATCAATTAATTGAATGTAATCAAATTAACAAAATGGATAATTTTAGTAAACTATAATTGAACCTATGAAAGATTTTATTCTTCGGCAGATTTTAAAAGTATACAATATCTTCTGCCATTAAAAGACGTCCAACAGAAATTCTATGTATGGAAGGTGTATAAAACCCCGATTATCCCATTAGAAGACTTCAAATAGACATGATGTCCCATCTTTACACAAAAACCTTCTACAAAGTCTATACAAAGGCCCCCACCAACATATTTTTAATCCATATCAAATGATTGAGAATAGCTAGAATATTTTAATCATTGAGAATAGCTATGATTTACTACTTACTTGGCTTTGGTAGTTCTATGCCTTATACTATCATGAATTTTGTACACTGGCAGTCCCAGTTTTTGTGCATTATATTTGGCCAATTCTTCTGATATCCAACCCTTTTCATCTTTCAAACCAGGCACCTTTTCACGGAAATCTTCTTCTTGCCAAATATCTTTATTCGTATCGGGTATTTTCGTAGCTAATTTCTTGACTTTTTCTTCAACCTTGGCATAGGTTTTGGCTCGATCTTGATTTGCTTGAATGTGCCTGGGCTTAGTGGGATTGATGACTTCCTCTTCAATATTGCGGCCAGCTTTCTTTTGTTTGACAATGTTTCTATAGGAAAAACCAAAGAGATTAGTTATTTTTATATATGGAATATGTAAATATATTACCTCTTAACAATGGGATCCTGTACCTTCGAAGTATTCTCCAATACTTGCAAAGAACGTAAGGGCTTTTTGGCATTCAATTTCCGTTTTTGTTTTTCTGTTAAGGCTGTGGGCTTCTTAGCATCGGCTGGGGTTACATCGATTTTAAACAATTCCTCATCTTTCTTTTCGGTAAATGTTCTGGATAGAGATAGGTGGAAAATAATTCCAATTAACATTTTTTTGTTTGTGGTTGGATGGTTTGTCTTACCCAATTCTTTCCTCCTGTCGCTGTTCTTCGAGATATTCCTCAACATCTTGGATATCTGTTTTCCTCCATGCTGATTTATTTTTCTTCGAAATACGTTTTTTCTTTTGCACCGACATCTTTTCTCCAATTAAATAAAAATATATTTACTTCGATCTGTCTGATGTACCACATCTACAATGCACGTGTTGACGGCAATAGTTTAGGTGCGACTTTATTATGGCGTATGGCAACTGTTAATATAATGATGAATGCATTTTTTAGCCAACAGCTGTCAAATGAAACGTCAAACTGAATTAATGAATTATAATGTTAAATTTTTTAGACGAATCTGAAATAGATGAGTGGATTTTCAATTGGAATTTGAATTCTAAGCTTGAGTTTTTAAAGAATATCTTTCAAGGAGAATCTGAACTAGAATGGTTTATATTTTAGTAAATATTCTTCAAGATAAATCTGAACTAGAAGCGTAGATTTTTAAAAAATTATTATTCAATGGGAATCTGCAAACGTATGTAAGCGTAGATTTTTTTGAAAAATTTCAAAAGAAATTTTAACAATAATCTTGGAATTTTTTGAGAATATCTTTTAGGGGAATCTGAACTAATAGTGTGTATTTGTTAAAGAATATTGTTCAATGGAAATATATGGATTTTTAAAATGTTTTTTTTTTTTTAGGAAAATCTGAACTAGAAACATTAATATTTTAGATAATATTTTCCAAGGGACATCTAAACTAGTATGATGGATTTTATAAAGAAGAATTTTAAAAGCAAATGTGAACTAGAAGCTTGGAATTTTTAAGGAATAATTTCCAAGAGAAATTGTTATGAATTTTTTAATAACAATTTCTCAAATGAATCTGAACAAGAAGCTGCCAAAAGTTTTCTATAAATGTTACTTCCCTACTTAGCTGGCTTATGACAAAACGGTTGCTCCAAAAGCCGAGCTTAAAAAATATTTCGAAGCGCGTCGGTCTTCTGCGCATTTCATCCAATTTGAAAGGCCATTTTCCGAGATGTTGTCCATTACTTAATTTTTCAATCAGATTCGTGGCCTTCCCTATAAATATTACGATATGCTAATATCGTAAAAACCCAGCTGTCATTACCTATACGTTTGTCAGTAACTTCTGACGCCGTCGCCAATGCCTCCAACAACGGCTATCACCAACATTTTAAAATTGTCCGGCTAGGGTGTCTGCAGCTTTCTTCACATTCTTCGTTCTTGGCCAAAAAACATCAAAATTCCAATCTCACATAGCACGGCCGGACATCAGCATCCCCAGCTCTCTCTTGGCAGTGGCCTAATGTTCATCTTCATTGAATAGCTGTAAACATCAATCGTTAGTCGTGAAGAAGAGCTGTGAGCGGCAGCAACAAGTTGATTCGAACCGTCTAAGCCAGCCACAGACAGCCGGTCGGTTAATGAGTTCTAACTGTCGAATCCAAAGAGAAACATAAACGTGGCAACCAATCATCATCATAAATGGTCTTAATGATTTATACCAGTTGTTGAAATCGTTGCTGTTGTTGTTTGTGTGAAGATTACGAAGAAAAATTTTAATCACCATGTTACCTCCACGTTACCACCGTCACCTGCTGTTGGGTCTGGTCTGTATGTTAGCTTTACCATCCGTTTGCTTGGGTCTACTGGAAGGCCTATATTGTGGTAAACAAAATTGTTATGATGTCTTGGGTGTTACTCGTGAATCTACCAAATCGGAAATTGGCAAGGCGTACCGGGTATTGGCTCGAAAACATCATCCGGATTTGCATCGAACGGAAGAGGCTAAGAAGGAAGCTGAGATACAATTCAAAGCCATTGCCACGGCTTATGAAATTCTAAAAGATGATGACTCTCGCAATGATTATGACTACATGTTGGATAATCCAGATGAATACTATGCCCATTACTATCGTTATTATCGCCGCAGAGTGGCTCCCAAGGTGGATGTGAGAATTGTTATTATTGTCACATTGACAATTATTTCCGTGATACAATACTACTCGGGATGGCAGCGTTATGATTCGGCCATTAAATACTTTGCCACGGTACCAAAATACCGTAACAAAGCTCTGGAAATAGCTAAAGAAGAAATTAACGAAAAGGTTCATAACCGCAAGGGAAAGAATCGCCTCTCCAAGGCAGATCAAAAGGAAGAAATCGAAAAAATCATAATTAAAGTAATCGAAGAGAAGATGGACGTTAAGGGTGGTTGTGCCAAACCCACGATTTGGGATATACTCTGGGTGCAAATAATCATATTCCCCTATACGCTGGCCAAATGGCTGTGGTGGAATATTACCTGGACATGGAAATTCACAATTTGTAAAAAACCCTACGGACGAGAGGAGAAGCTGTATTTAATAAGACGTAACATGAAAATGGGTGAACATCAATTCAGTTCTCAGGATGATAAACAAATTGAGGAATATTTACGTTTAGAACTTTGGATTAAGGAGAATTTCGAAGAGTGGCGTATACAGGAAGAGGAGGAGCTAAAAAAGAAAATGGCTGAGAATCCACGTTACAAGTCCTATCGTAGATATATGAAAAATCATGGTCCAGGACGTATGACTTTTGAAGACTAAATTAACTAAAAAAACAACAACAACTAGGCTTTATTGTTAAGAGACAACATAGGTGACTATATATTTATATTAAGTATGTAATTAAAAAAAAAAGAATTTCTTATATGATGATGATGAATGTTTTGCATTAATTTAATTTTGTTTAATTGTAAGACCAGTGTTTGTTTACCTATTCCTCCAGAAACACAATTTTTTATGAAAATAGTTTAGTAACATTTTTTTATATAAAACGAAACTGAAAAAAACGATGAAAAAAATAATTGTTTTATTTGAGGGAAAATTATCAAGATATAAAAAAAGAGACATTGGAATTGGATTTCAAGATAAATTCACATTTTTTTACAAATGTGTCCCGAAAATGATAGATAATTAATAAAATTGGTATTTGATATTATTTTGGACTTAAGAAAATTTTATTGCCACACATTAAATTCAATCCATGATCACAATTTAAAAAGTTTTTAATTACTTTTTGAATATTTTAAAATTAAAGATTTTATATTTGGATATTTAATTGGAAGTTTTGTATTTAATAAGAGGATATTTTTTTAATTTAATTTATTTTTATTAAAAATTTTTGATTTTTAATTCATTTTCTAAGAAATAGTTTCCAAAGGGAATCCGTAATATAAGCGTGGATTGTTTAAAGAATATTTTTCAAGGGTAATCTGAAATATATTAAATATTTGAAGGGGAATCTGAAATAGATTCATTAAAGAATATAATTCAATCTGAACTATACGCATGGATTTTTTAGAATAAATTTCATGGGATATCTGAAATAGAAGTGTGGATTCTTTAAAGAATATTTTTCAAAATATTTAATATTACTTTGAATTAAAAAAAATTAAAAAATGTTAATATTTAATTCAATCCATGATTATAATTACTTTGTAGTATTTTTCAACGAGAATCTGCAATAGAAGGAGAATCTGGACAAGAAGCGTGAATTTTTTAATACAATTTTTTTCAAGGGGAGTCCATAATATAAACGTGAATTATTCAAAGAATATTTTTCAAGAGAAATCTGAAATATGAACGTAAATTTTTTAAGGAATACTTTTCAAAATATTTAAATTTTTTAAAAAAATAGTGTTGATATAAAATTCAATTCATGATTACAATTTAAACAGTTTTTAATCTCTTTGTAGTATTAAGTTAATGGAAATTCTAAATATTTTGATTTACATTTTGATATTTAATTGAGAGTTTTGTAATTCAATATTCTAAATTAAATAGTGTGTATAGTTTTAATTTTTTTAATGTTCAATTTTTAATTGAGTTCTTTGAATTGGAAAATATAATTAATAATTAAAATTCCAAACTTTATAATCTTGTATTTTGTAGTTATTTTTTGTATTTTTTTCTTTTTAATTTAGTGTTATGTATTGTTTGTCCTCCCATCTAGAAATATTCTCCAGAGACCCCATAAAGTAAATATGCATGTCAATTCTATATCCGTCTGTCTATTGAAATCAAAACGCTGCATTGAAAATGGTATCTTCGAGTAGAATCTTAGTTGCAGTCAAAATTTTTGTTTGGGTTTCTGTGAATAATTACTACTTTTACTAGTATTGCTTGTCAAGTTAGTGAAATGTACATGTATTATTCTTGGCCCGCAATTGTTATCGTGATTGTTAAAATTTTCTTGTTTTATTTTATAGTCGAAGATTTTCGCGTTATTGTTTATTATAAGTGTAATTATGAGATTTGTAGACTGGTAATTTCTTAAATGTGGTCTGCGGACTTTGAAATTATTGTGAATACATAAATTAAAAAAAAAAAAAAAAATATAGGTCCAGGTTTTTGGAATAGTCCCAATGTAAACGGTATTAAATCGAATTGGCTACAATTTGATATTTTGGTTTCCCCAAATTTCCCACCAAAAATTATCCACATTGGCCCACATTTTGTATTTTGGGGATTCCCTAAAAGGGGTTAAGCCAAATTGACTGTCATTTTGTAGTTTTTGGTTATCATTGGGTGGCAAATCTTCCACCTGAATTGATCAATGTTGATTTTGATTTTTACTTTATTTTCAAGGTCCTATCCAATTTTTCGACCAGGGTGCCTGTAGTTTGGTATTTCGTTTTCTCCTGACAACAATTTAGCTACCACGGCAGAACCTCCATATAAAAGTTTTTATATTCAATTTAAAATATTAAAATCAAAATCCAATTATTAAAAATCAATTTATCGAAATTCTTAAGGCTATTTAATATCCTTTAGCTATACCCATTTTTAAGTTCAAAATTTTTTAATTAATTTAAATTCATGATTTTTTTTTATTGATTTTAAATATTCGATGTAATATTTAAAAGGTGCAGCATTACCTATCTTTTCTTTTATGAACATATTTAATTGACCTTTATTTATATTTATTTTAATATCAGTTTTATTAATAATCAATTTAATATTTAAATGTGTAATAACTTCTAATTTACTAAAAATGATTTTTGAAGACCTAATTGAAACTTTTTAATATTAAAAAAAATTTTCATTTCTTTTCAAAGAAAATGCGATAGGAAACAAGAATAAAATTACTTAATTCTCTCTTCTTGTCTGCTGGCTGTCTATTTGTTAATACTTAAAAGAGTATTGACCTTTTATGAATATATATTTTTTTTTTTGTATACAATTTTAAGAAGAAGAGTTTTGCAAAAGCACCAACATCATTTCACTCGAACACGTTTTATCTAACATAAGGGATTTTAAAATTCTAACCGGTTTTCCATATTGGTGGTATCTTCAACAATCGAAATAAAATTGTCTATTGATGTAGGCATCTGCTTTTGTTATTAATTTTAAGATAATCAAAATATTGTTGATTCATGTTCCAAAAAAGAAAAAAAAACATGTTGGTGTTTGTTCAAGTGCTTCGGACTCGTGTATGTGTGTCTGTGTTTGCTTTTGTGGAACTAGATCAATTTTTTGAATATTTATTTAGCTGTATTTTTTTGGGGTTTAACTTTTGTGATGACTTTCTACGTCACACATTTTTTATGTTTGTTTGAAAATAAAATATTTAAGCTAAAACTCAATAAAACTCAATTTACAAAAAATCCCCTATAATGTAAATTATTTTAACAGCTTTAATTTAAAACGATATATTTGATTTGAGTTCCATATACCAGATATTTCTTTCTGAGCATCTTTAGATGTGCCTTTTTTCGGGAATACTAAATTTATAATGATATAAAAAAAAATTACCTTTATAATTCAAAATATTGTAAATAAACCATTTATTCCCCAAGTAAATAAAAATACCAATTTCAGAAATTTTATTTTCTTTAACATTACTTTTTTTCTATTACCTTCACTTTAGCCCAGCATTACTTTGTAAGCGCCTAAAAGTATACTTTAAATTACAATAGCAAAACACTTCATTTTAAATGCTGATACTTTTCATTTATTTATTGCTTTAATTTTAAACTAATTATCTAAATGCAATGAGATTAGAAAAAATGGCTTTAATTTATAACTATATAAATATTTATTTATTATATATGACACATATAATAAATTACAAAAAGTAAAAGTTTGTATTCCATTTGCGGTACATGTTGTTTTATTCTTTTTCCCTTTGTTAACAAGTCAATTTAAATTTGTTAGTTTTTTTTATCAAAAGAACTTGAAAAAACTGGCCTTCAACAAGATAAGGAAATGCCAAATGGAGATTTTATTTTGATAAGAGTAGAACATCATATCGGCAAATGTTCAAAGTTGCACAGCACAATAAATTTAAAAATTGATATATTCTGGGGATTTTCATGAGACTTTACATATTATAAGGATGACGTTCTTAAAATCTATATATATGTGATGGCAAGTGTATGATGTTTGTTTTTAATCTAAACCAAACTATTTTTTTTTTGATTTGCCTAAATAAATCAAAAAAATGGTGGGCGAATTGTTAGTTTTTGAAGGGGTAGTAGTTAAAAAATATATATTTATATGGAACATTTTCCAAATACCCTGATTCGATTTGAATTTTCTATAAACAAAAAATAGTAATTAAAAAATCTTTGGTAAAATAGTAGATTGAGAGCTACACTGAGACAAAAAAAAAAAAAAACGAGAGAGAGACGACCTAACCAAAACTGAAACGAAAAAAATTGTATTCCAAGTTAAGGGGTTAATTTCACAGATGCATGCGTTGCCATAATTTACTCATGCGGGTATTCGTATCGAATATACTGCGCACCAGGAAAACTTGTAACAAACCCACAGCAATCATGGCGCAAATTTGAAACAATGACCATGTATTCACTTTAATGAAATTCGATTCAGCCAAATTACGATCGCGTGCCTCATGCGACCTTAACATATCCTGGATCTGTCGCGCTTTAGTCATTTGCATGCGAATACGCCCTATGTAATCCATAATATCTTGTACTTTCATGTCATAGAATTCTTCTGGTGTTAAACCCTCGAATACATCATTCCACTGATCATCGCCCAAATTTTGTTCACCCTCCTTTTCGACAATCAATTCAAAGAAGACCGTCTTTCTATTGAATGTACTGAAGGTGTTGTCGAAACAGAAACGATAGTCACCCTCCTTTTGGACATCATGACGATGTATATTCTCTGGTTTCTTAAAATCGCTAACAATTATCAGTCCAATGGGATCAGCCAACGAAAAACTAATATCCAAATCTCCGTGGCCACCGTCTATTACCTGATATTCAATATCGATGGTTTCGCCGGCTTTGACAGGATGAAAATAGCATTCTTTCTTTCCCGCATCGATGTGAACAGTCATTTCCTTGTCGTATGAATCAACCACAGCCGCCAGCAGCACAACGCCAAGGGTCAACCAAAGCGACCTGCTCGTATGACATTTTCTCATATTCTAAAAATAGAATATTGAGCATGTTAATTGAGAATTTAATGAAATTTAAATAGAAATTACCATTTTTTGTGTTGAAATGCAAATCCAATCAATTCCAAACAAACGCGTTGATTGCTTTGTGTGTTGAGTGAAGCCGAATGAAATAAACCGAACAAATTTAAAAACGTTCCACACGTTGAGAAGTTGGGAATAGAGGAAGACAACGGAGAATGTTTACGAAATGTGTGTAATGCATAACGCCGATCATCTTGAACGAGACATGGACGAATGTCAATCAGCTGATAGATGTAAAAATAGGTGGGACTAAGTCAATTTTTGCTATACAATTCGAAAGGAAATTGGAAACCCGGTTATTAGACCTGGAAGTTCGGGTATATACCTGGTTCCACGAAATCGGTTTTAAGGACCAGACGACCCTAAATAACGAATTTCTAGGACCTAGGTAAACAGCTTTCGTAAGGTTATTTCCCTGGGTGTTAGACGACATCGTGCCCATCAGTGCTTCACCATTTGCAGTTAGGATACCAAAGTTGATCTTAAATCTTTGAGGCAAAATAAATTCCCATTTATGCGTGGCATGATTCAGCTTTGCAAGCATCCACAAAATGTTTGGTACGAACATCGATGGAGTGGTCTTCGATAATCTCATTAATTTCTCCTCGCATTCAAACTACATACACCAACCAGAAGGTGAAAGTTAGGAATAAAGTTCTGAAAGCTTTGGCTGGCACCTCCTAGGGCAAGGATAAAAAAGTCGTTGGTAACGACTTCTTTCCTTAGGGACAAACAATGGAGATCCCTGCATACGGCACAAATAAATGCACTCCGAATTGCTACCGACTCTGCCAAGAAGACGTGCGTCGATCACGTACATGTGGAGACCAGGATGCTGTCAAACAACATAATGTGTTGTTGACGGGACAGTTTCTGCTGGTATGCTACCTGCGTGCCATCCAAATCACACAGTGATGGCAGATCTGCTCCGCGACACATCCGCTCTTCAGACGCTATCGTGATGGCATCCATCATTCCATCGAACGTCAACAAATTGTCGATAACGAACGCGATGAAAACCGTGCATCAACTGACGGTCTCCGAAGCCATAAGTCTGGGTTTATCTATTCAACTATTTTCAACTGCTTCTCTCTACGATTCTCTTTTGAATTTCTTTCCCCTTATCACTTTTTATACCTCTCACTTCTAAGAACTCATCAGAGTTGCGTACAAAAGATACATGAATAAATAGCTACAGATGCAATAAAGTCCTACTCCAACACCCTCCTGTAACTTCGGAGAGTGAGGAGCTTCTACCTAGGCAAACCCGTTCGATTCTCGCAGAAACAAGGTCCAGCAATGTACTCAATTAGTATCGGCAGCGCCCCCTGTAACTCTAAATAGGTATCCCTCCTGACAGCAAATCCCTCACGACACACCCAATCCGTCCGAGCTTACATGTTTATTGCCTATAGACTTATGACTAAAGCTAATAGAAGTGACATAGTTTCTCCGGCTACCCCCTTTAAATCCTAAGCCCTAATTATAATTATTGTTTTTCCTTTGTTCCCCCAACGGAGCAGAGAACTTTGAGTTTCCCGCGCATAACCGGGTATATGATGCTAGGGACTTCAAATCAATCAGAACCTTCTAGAGGGTCTCCGAATGATGAGAAATTGCTGATGCCATGTAACAATGTAAAAAGGACTCCGGAAAGGTAACCATGATGCAGCCCCCTTCTGAGTAACGAAACAACACCCTAAATCTACAATCTTATGAAACCCCAAACCAGATTATTGTCAAAGAGCAGTTGTTGTTTGCTATGCGGAGGTCTAGGGAATCACTGCTTAGTGTCAAGGTAGATCAATTTTTTTATTACATTTATTTTAGGATGTAAAAAGTTTGAATGAAATAGAGTGTTCCGTACTTCCCGGCCGATAACCAATAATTTTAAATATTTTAATATGGTTTCCCAATAAAAGTAATAAAAACTAAGGTTTTTTGAAATTTCGGAGTCCCGGAAGTACGGAGTTCATTATTTCAATACTTTATTTTAAATCACGAACTCTTTTATTCCGAAGAGCAGCAGTTCTAATCCATATACCTAATTAAATCTACATTGGGTTCAGCGACTTGCAGCTGTTTCCACCATTTAGCTCTTCTCATTCGTAAACATAATGCATGCTTTTTTGCCTTCATGCTTTCCACTCTCATTCGTAACATGCACCAGTTGTTTGGTACATCAGCAAAAATCCGGAATTTTGTGTCCTAAGGTTCAGACGGACTGAGCGATCGTTTCATAGCACTGCCAATAAATATCGAAATTGCAATGGAAAATCCTTACCACACATTACTGCAGAATGTAACACAACATTTTGTTGAATTTCCCCAAGGTAGTCCCGAAGCCATAGACAATTGTCATCACGCCTCTACCTTAATCAGAATCCACAATGAAAAATTGGTGGCCAATGGAGATGTAAGCTTTCCGTTGACTTCAGAAATTTGGTTAAAGTATTTTCCATCCACAAACGGGTTCACATTAAAAACGGAGGCCTTTGATAAACTCAGTGATTCCCAAGAAGCCAATACCACCAATGATCTAATAGATGTATCCAAGTCTTGGACATTCCCTCTTGCCAAATTGAATATAAAACAAGAGAGGTGCCATTTATATTTGCAAAGGTCAACGATAATTAAATTGTTGATTCAACAGGTATTGTGTGATAGTTCCTACGGTCACCTGAGGAAAAGTGACAAACGTTATGTCCATGTGAAACCATTACAAGAATATGGTTTGAAAGCCGAAGATCTTTCGTATTATCGTACAAAGCTTATGTATGATACCTTACGAAAATTGCTGGCCTATTCAAAATGGAATATTGTGGATAAAGAAGAGCAAGAGGAGGAGAAATCTATTATAAATGTGAATATTTTAAGTGTTGCCTCAAAAGTACCCTCCGATAAAGTGGAAGGCAATTCTACAGTTAAAATTAAATGTGGTTTAGTTACTGATCCCTCTACCAAGGGGAAAATTTGTCAATTACCCACCCAGGAATATATAAGGTATAAGTAGCCATAATAATTGTCTTTAACTTTTTTTCTGAAAATTTTCTTTTTTTTATTTTTTATCATTTGCCATAGTTTGCGTTCCAACGACATGTGTTTAATGGCCCTGCATAAATATGGTGTTCGTGTGAAGCAAGATGCCCGATTTTGTGCTCTCATGGAACGTCTTGGCTGTGCTGCTGTCACCGTGGATTTACTTGAAGTTAAACATACAAGTCCCGTACAGATAATACGCAATGGTCAGGGCAGTACAAAGGGTGCTTCATTTATCCTCTATAATTCGGCACGACTTGAATCATTGCTACGGACATTTGACGAGCGAATTGAGAAGAGATCTTATGAACCAATACCGGACATATGTGATATCGATTGGAATTTAATTAATGAAGAGGTTAGTTTACTTTTGATTTTCTAAGGGAAAGGGTTCAGAACGCTAAGTCTAAATCGGCAAATTTAAAGAATTTGTAGGTACTTTCGAGACAAAAGCCTACATTTAAAAAATATTTTCAGAGGCTAATGGTAATTTTTTTAAAGAATATATTTTCAACGACCAACAGAGGCGTTTTTAATGAATATGTTTTCAACGATCAAAAGAGGCGTGGATTTTTTAAAGAATATTTTTCAAGTACCAACAGAGCCATGTATTTTTTAAAGAATATTTTTCAAGTACCAACAGAGGCGTAGATTTTTTAAAGAATACTTTTCAAGTACCAACAGAGGCTTGGATTTTTAAAGAATTTTTTTTCGTGTGCCAAAAGAGGCGTGAATTTTTTAAAGAATATTTTTTTAAGTACCAACATAAAAGTGGATATTTAAATGGATATTTTTCCAACATAGGAGTGGATATTTAAATGGATATTTTTTCAAGTACCGACATAGGAATGGATATTTAAATGGTTATTTTTTCAAGTACCAACATAGGAATGGATATTTAAATGGACATTTTTTCAAGTACCAAATAAGGCGTGGATTTTTAAAAAATATATTAATTCAGGCTTTTTAAGGAATGTTTTTGATGATATACGTCGTCAACGTCTATTTTTGAAGAATTTTTATACCCTTCACCACACTGTGGTACAGGGAATTACGTATTTGTGCATTTGTTTGTAACAGGCAAAAGGAATCGAGATAGACCCATGGTTCCTTTTGAGAATATGGATAGAATCACTTTCTGAGTCGATTTACGCATGTCCGCCTGTCCGTCCGTCCGTCCATGTATTTTTGTGAACAAAGTACAGGTCGCATTTATGATCCGATTTGGATGAAATTTGGCACAGTTCACTTATTTGGCCCAAGGAACCCTATTGAAATCGGTTCATATTTAGATATAGTCCCCATATAGGACAAAATTTTGCACAGAGTACTGAATTAGGTCCAGACTGATGTGTGCGAAGTTTTGATTAAATCGATTCAGATTTAGATATAGCTTCCATATATAGTTTCGTTCAATTTTATGTGAATGATGCACCAAACTCCCAATATGTTTCCGATTCGGACAAAATTTTGCACAAAGTACTGAATTAGGTCCAGACTGATGTCTGCGAAGTTTTGTTTAAATCGGTTCATATTTAGATATAGCTCGGTTAAGATTTACATATAGCCCCCATAAATACTTTCGTCCGATTTTATGTGAATGATGCACCAAACTTCCAATATGTGTCCGATTCGGACAAAATTTTGCACAGAGTACTGAATTAGGTCCACACTGATGTCTGCGAAGTTTTGTTTAAATCGGTTCATATTTAGATATAGCTCGGTTAAGATTTAGATATAGCCCCCATAAATACTTTCGTCCGATTTTATGTGAATGATGCACCAAACTCCCAATATGTGTCCGATTCGGACAAAATATTGCACAGAGTACTGAATTAGGTCCAGACTGATGTCTGCGAAGTTTTGTTTAAATCGGTTCATATTTAGATATAGCTCGGTTAAGATTTAGATATAGCCCCCATATATACTTTCGTCCGATTTTATGTGAATGATGCACCAAACTCCCAATATGTGTCCGATTCGGACAAAATATTGAACAGAGTACTGAAATAGGTCCAGACTGATGTCTGCGAAGTTTTGTTAAAATCGGTTCAGATTTAGATATAGCTTCCATATATATTTACGTTCAATTTTATGTGAATGATGCACCAAACTCCCAATATTTTTTCCGATTGAGACAAAATTTTGCACAGAGTACTGAATTAGGTCCAGACTGATGTCTGCGAAGTTTTCTTTAAATCGGTTCATATTTAGATATAGCTCCCATATATAGTTTCGTCCGATTTTATGTGAATAATGCACCAAATTCCCAATACTTTTTCCGATTGAGACAAAATTTTGCACAGAGTACTTAATTTAATTTATATAATTAGGTCCAGACCGATGTCTGCGAAGTTTTGTTAAAATTAGTTCAGATTTAGATATTGCTCCCATATATAGTTTTGTCTTTAGTAAATAAAGATGAAATGAAATTAAATTAAATGATGCGCCAAACACCCAATATTGGGACAAAACTCTGCACAGAGCACTGAATTAGGTCTAGACTGGTGTCTGCGAAGTTTTATTAAAATCGGTTCAGATTTTCTAGGTAGCACATTTAATATCGCCCGTTTCCATCTCAATGGTCCTCCAAAAATTCTATGTCTGTTCTATCTGCAGGATATAGTAGATATTAACATCTCTTGTATGTACCCAAAGTGGTGAATGGTATCATATAGTCGGCCCCGTCCGACTTTTAAACTTTTCTTACTGGTTTTTAAGTGTGTATTAGAGATTGACTGTTTGAGCACATACATATTGTATTAGGACACCGTCGTTATTTTTTAATGTATCATTTTTAAATTTTCAGGAAGAATGGCAATTGGTATTTGCATACTTAGCTGGATTTCCCGATCTAATTGATCGTTGTCTGGAACAATTGGAACGTGGCATTTGTGCAACACATTTAATTATCCGATTTCTAAATGGTTTAGTAGCCATATTTAGTGTTTACTATAGAAGGATACGTATTTTAACTGTAAGTAATGAAATTGAAATTCAAAGGAACCATTTTCTGTTAATTATTACCTTTTGTGTATTTATAGGAAAAACGTGATCAATTAATGCCTTATGTATATGCTCGTATATATCTAATACGGGCTGTAAGAGAAATACTTTATAAAACACTGGCGCTATTGGATATACAACCGGTCGAATTTATGTAAAAAAATTTTTGTGGAAAATGTCGGGAAAAAATTTTCGAGATGACAAATCGGACAATAAATATCCTTCCCGTTTATATACAAGTCATTCAACTTAATTTCCTTATGATGAATTATTTAGTATGTGGAGTTTTCATGAATAATTAATTTCTATTTAAATGAAAAGAAAAGAGTACTTTTTTATTTTAAAATATTATTTTATTATTTATTTTTCTTCCATTTATAAACATATCACATAATACTTATATAATATATATAATATAGTGTGTGTGTTTTCTTTATAATAAATAATTTCTTTATTCAATACAAAATGTTTAAAACTAAAGACAAATGAACAAAAAAATCTACATTAAAGAAATGCATTTATCTTGTTTATTTTTCAATGAATTAAATTAAATACGATATATATTAAATAATTAACTTATTTAATATTTTATAAATCTATTTTTTATGAACTACTTAATGCTAGTTTTTTTTTGTTCTTAAATTTTAAAAGGCAATTAATGTTTGGTTTTGTGATCCGTTTTTTTTTCTTTTTGTCACCCCTTATGAAACTAATGAATTTTTATTGTCAATAGTTAATACTTGTTTTTTTTCTAGCTTAGATTAATTTAATAAAATTTAATGGTTTTCTTTAGCTTTGTAAGCTATATAAAACATATTGTAATATTTTAATTGTTTGTTTATTTGAGCTTTAAATATAGTTTTTTTTGGTTTGAGTTAGAAGGGATTTTAGTTTTCTTGCTGTGTTCTTATAAAGTAATAAATATTTTCTTTTTTTTATTTTATTTTTGTAAACAAATTAAACCGAAGATCTATTTTGAGGTTTTAAAATGTTGACTCGCCTTTAAACCACTGAACAAAATAGATGCCAATGTAACCGATATTGATATTTATATTGATTTTTTATACCATGTCCGTGATGAGTATTACATCTCTAGACCTTGCCAGTTAAAATCAACGTAACTCTCCAGATTTTTTTTTAAATATAGACGTTAATTTTTTAAGTGGGCTATATGAGTTTGGCATTTTTAAAGAATATTTTTGAAAGGTCTATTACGAAATTTCATCGAATTCGGTTGAAAAACGCGCTTAAGAACCCTCAAAATACCGAAAATTGGGGATACCGTTATATGGGGGCTACCAGAAAAAGTAGACCAATATTTATAATTTTTAGTAGAGACATTTGGTACCCAATAAGTACCCAATGTTCCAAATTTCAGCGAATTTGATAGAAAAACTCGCTTAAGACCCCCCAAAATACAGGAAATTAGGGGTACCTTTATATGGAGGCTACCAGAAAAAGTTGACCAATATTTATAATTTTTTGTGGAGACATTAGGCACCCAAGAAGAACACAATGTGCTGAACTTTAGCGAATTCGCTTGAAAAATGCGCCCTTAAGTCCCAGAATACCGAAAATTGAGGGGTACCCTTATATGAGTCCTATGCCTAAACGTGGACCTATTTGTCTTATTTTCGAACTTGACCTGTCAGCAGACAAAAGACAACCCTAAACAAAATTTCAGCACCCTATCTCAATTCCTTCAGAAGATAGCATGATTACAACAGACGGGCGGGCGGACATGGCTAGATCGACTTAGAATTGTACCATGATCAAGAATATATATATACTTTATAGGGTCGGAAATGAATATTTCTATGTGTTATAAACGGAATGACAAATGTAATATACCCTCCATACTATGGTGGATGGTATAAAATTGCAGACGTTTCACATTACAGATATAAGTCGAGAATTTTTAAAGATTTTTTTCAGATCTAAGTCGAGGATTTTTAGAGATTTTTTTTCAGATCTAAGGCATGGACTTTTAAAGATTTTTTTTTTCAGATCTATGGCTTGGATTTTTTAACAATTTTTTCATATGTCCCTTCAGATCTAAGGCCTCGATTTTTTAAAAATTATTTTCAGATCTAAGGCGTGGACTTTTAAAGAGTTTTTTTCAGAGGTCCCTTCAGATCGTAGGCTTGATTTTTTAAAGATTTTTTTTTAAATCTTAAGCATGATTTTTTAAAGAATTTTTTCAAATGTTCCTTCAGATCTTAGGCATGAATTTTTAAAGAATTTTTTCAGATTTATATTCACATCTAAGGTGCGGGTTTTTAAAGAAAAAAATTAAAGCGTTTTAAGACCAGGTTCAACTGGAAATGGTGTTCTTTTTTTCAGATCTATGGCTTGGATTTTTAAAGATTTTTTTCATATGTCCCTGATCAAGAATTTTATATATATTTTTACAGGGTCGGAAATGAATATTTCTATGTGTTATAAACGGAATGACAAATGTAATATACCCTCCATACTATGGTGGATGGTATAAAATTGCAGACGTTTAAGATTACAGATATAAGTCGAGAATTTTTAAAGATTTTTTTCAGATCTAAGTCGAGGATTTTTAGAGATTTTTTTTTCAGATCTAAGGCATGGACGGTTTTTTAAAGAAAAAATGTTAAAGCGTTTTAAGGCCAGGTTCAACTGGAAATGGTGTTCACTTTCTTCTCTCATGCCAATAAATAATAATAAATTGAATGCTATGTGATCATGTCTCCAT
Source organism: Musca vetustissima (assembly GCF_032173495.1). NCBI lineage: Eukaryota > Metazoa > Arthropoda > Insecta > Diptera > Muscidae > Musca > Musca vetustissima. The sequence continues at coordinate 65,970 of NW_026872672.1, forward strand.
TAGTGTTCCTTGGTTCTCTTTTCGCGAGCAGAACATTATATGCAGGTATTGACTTCAACGCCCTTCACTGACATGTATACTCAATTTGATTACATGTTGGGAATTTCTTGAAGGTATGTATATTTGTTATATACTGTGATGAAGGTTCTGAAGGTTCAAATGGGTTCTTAGCCTCTATGCCTATTAAAATTATTTTCCAAAATAATATTATAAAATATCGGCAGATTAGATAACTGTGGACCCTATTCTTTTATATATGTATTTTGATATAAAATTAATAATTATTATATTATAAATATAAATTCAGAACATTTCCAAAAAAATGACGTATACTTATATCATTATTCTTCTTCTTCTTAACTCCTCTTTTCCGGTGCAATGTCTTTTTGCAACAAAATGCAATTTCAATTCATAGTGAACTAAACCGTTATAGCAACACTTTTTTTAATTACAATTATATAAAAATATAAACTAATTCGGTAATAATAATATATAATAAAAATAATAACCCACCCTATTTAAAAATACTTAACCCATTTTAAAAACAAACTCTCCTTTTCACCTAACCTCTTTTCGACGATTAAATTCTTTAATAAACTCCAAATTATCCACACTATTGAAGAATATGCTCTCCATGAGTTTTGTGCTGCCCACGGAATTCGCCTTGGTACCCAAACACATATTGTACTGGGCCACTTCCAAATTCACATCACAGCTAATGTCATGATAAATGTGTACCAAACTGGGATCGGGTGCCCGAAAAATGGATAAACGTCTCAGCTGGGCTGCCTTGGCATTATAATCTTCCGACACTTCGGCTGTATTGACCATAAACGTATTTTGTTGATGGCCATTTTTGACAATTTTCTCCAGAAACTTAACATCCTCCAGACCCCAACCGGTAATGTCTTTATCGAAACCATTTATGCTTTCATCCATAATATCCGATTTGTAAATGGCACAAATACCAAATCCAAATTGTCGAAAATAACCCGATTCATTGGTGATTTCTTCGGGCGCTATGAATTCCTGTTGCTGGCGTTTCGGGTCATATTGACTGAAAACAATTGGCAAATAGACTTGACTACCCTGTATTGTGTTCATGCGTATTCTTTGCAGAGTTTCCAGTTTAAAGACCATATCCACGTCAATGAAGAGTATTATATTATCATCTTGTATGTAGGAGGAACGGGCGGCGGTGTCCAAGGCCACACCTCTTGAGAAATCTTCTTGTCGCTGTATATAATTGATTTGTTGGTAAATGTTGCGGCTCTTCAATTGTCGCAGCAATTCCAAATGGTCGCGTATCTCATCTTGGCTGCCAAAAATCACCACAAGTAAATCACAATTTTTATCCTCAGCAATGGCCACAGATTCATAGGTGTCCAAAAACCTCTTAAAGGTAGACAAACGGCCGGCAATGGGCAAAACAAAAACGATTTTGGAATTTGCCCCCACGCTTGAGGTACGCGATGAGGGTAGAATTCCCGGCAAGGAAAAATGATTGGAGAGTTTTTCCACGCCCTGATTCAAAATGTGTTTGAAGAAACCTAGAAGAAGAGAAAAACAACAACAAAATGAGAAAAACCGAACAAAAAGGTTTCCAAAAAAATTTTTACTCACTCCTCTGCACCGTGGTATTATAGAAATCCTCCTCAAACTCTTTCACGAAAATTCCCGTAAATGCCCGCTGCACATAGAGATGACGTCTCACTGGGACTGTCATTTTCTTGCCACGATATTTTTTATAGATCAGTAACAGGTCCAATATCAAATCTTGTCCATGCAGGGTATTCAATCTGCTGTAGCCATATAATAATTCACGAAATTCAATGACACGACCCCGTTGCCGGGAATAATTATTGATATTTTCCATGACTTCCGTTATGACATCTTCCAAACCTTCCCGGGTGGCGGAATCGATTTTATGTTTTGGATTTGCATGTTCAATGGAATAGAGGCCGCGTGCAATAAATGACCATTCCAAAAGGTCCTCTTTGGTCTTTGGAACGTATTTATTTAAATCGGGACTAATGCCTGGAAATAGGGGTGGAAATAAAAAAGGAAGTTAAAGACGGGAAAATACGAAAAAAATAAGGTAAAGAAGAAGAAGGTTGGTCTTCTGCTCTTATAAGATGAAGAAGAAGCATACCTTTAGCTTTGCTATGAAGGAGTAGCTTCAGCTTTTGTAAAGAAGAAAAAAAACTTCAGCTACTTTCCGAAATACCCTCGTGTTCCTTCCTCTTATATGAAGGAACACGAGTGCAGTTCGGAAAGTTCTTAGCCTAGCACAGAAAATGCAGTTTAAACAGAAAAAGTTAGGTGTTTTAGAGACTTCCATCTCTGTTATGAACACACGTTAAATTTTGATTCGATCTGGTAACTCCTTCATACAAAAACATGTGTTCAAAAAAGAAGCATCCGCATTTTTTTACAATACAAGCAACCATTTCTAATTTTTCCATTGTAAAAAATTGCGGATGCGTCTTTTTTGTGCCAGGCTAAGAACTTTCCGAACTGCCCTCGTAGCCTTTTATTTATTGAAGGAGTAGAATTTCCACTCTTCTGTGAAGAAGAAGTAGACCTTCAGCTATTTTATGGAGAAGAAATAGATCTTCAGATCCCCTATAAAGAAGAAGCAGACCTTCGGTTCTTCTATGAAGAAGAACCAGACCTTCAGCTCTTCTATGAAGAAGAACCAGACCTTCAGCTCTTCTATGAAGAAGAAGCAGAACCTCAGCTCTTCTATGAAGAAAAAACAGACCTTCAACTATTCTATGAAGAAGAAGCAGACCTTTAGCTCTTCAATGAAGAAGAAGCAGACATTTAGCTCTTCTATTAAGAAGATGCAGACCTTCTGTTCTTCTATGAAGAAGAAGCCGAACTTCAGCTCTTCTATGAAGAAGAAACAGACCTTCAGCTCTTCTATGAAGAAGAAACAGACCTTTAGCTCTTCTATGAAGAAGCAGACCATTAGCTCTTCTATGAATAAGAAGCAGATCTTCTGTTCTTCTATGAAGAAGAAGCAGACCTTCAGCTCTTCTATAAAGGAGAAGCAGAAATTCAGCAGTTCTATGAAGAAGAAGCAGAAGTTCGGCTCATTTATGAAGAAGAAGCAGACCTTCAGCTCTTCTATGAAGAAGAAGCAGACCTTCAGCTCTTCTATGAAGAAGAAGCAGACCTTCAGCTCTTCTATGAAGAAGAAGCAGACCTTCAGCTCTTCTATGAAGAAGAAGCAGAATTTCAGCTGTACTATGAAGAAGAAGCAGAACTTCAGCTCCACTATGAAGAAGAGGACTATGCAGACCATTTGTTCTTCTATGAAGGAACAGCCCTTATGCTCTTCTATGAAGGGGCAGACCTCCTGGCCTTCTTTAAATAAGCAGATTTTCTGTTCCTTTCTGAAGAAGAATCAGACTTTCAGCACTTCTGTGAAGGAACAGACTTTGTTTAGTTTATGAAGGAGAAGACCTTCAGCTCTTCTACGAAGAAACATCTCCTGCCCCTTTATTAAGAAAAAAAAACGGACTTTGTTGCTCTTTTATGAAGAAGAAGCAGAAGACCTCCTGCTGTTGCAGAAGCAGCAAATATTGCTACATAATTCGTATAGCTCATTCAAAAGGCCCCTTCGGAAGGCCCGTAGTTTTTATACAAAAAAATAAAAAAACAACACACGTCTTCGTACTAATTCGTATCCAGTATTGCGTGCAGTCGTGTTGTTTTCGTTTTTTATCAATTCCGTAAGTTTCTAACCTGAAACAATTGTGAACCTTATCTTCATTAAATGGGCCTCACAGCTGGAGGGCCATGGTGATATGGTCATGACAAGAAAGAAGTCTAGGTTTAAGAAAGTAAAACAGAAAAAAACGAAATGATAAAATATTGTAGGTGGCAGGAAAAAAGCTTAAATAAATCGTTGGTTTTCAAAATTTTTTCATTTAGTTTCAAATATTGAGGAAGAAAAGAACGAACCCAAAACGAAAACTGAAAAAATGACGCGCGAGATTGGAAAGTTATTAGGTTTGGTTCTGATGTTGTCATTATGTTCCATTGGCGTCCATTCGCATAAGGAATTCGATGAGGAATTCTACCATGGCGAGCTATTTGAACCAAAAGCCCATATTGCCAGAAATATGCCAGCGGAATTGGCACAAAATAAAATCACACCCAAACCGGAAAAAGATTCTCAATATTGGATTGAGAATGCCCAAAGGGCGGTGAAACAACGGGCCGGGTTGCGCCTTAAAAATAAACGGGCCAAAAATGTGATATTCTTTTTGGGTGATGGTATGTCCATAAGTACCCTGACAGCAGCACGTATACTTAAGGGGCAGCGTGAGGGACGTCCTGGCGAGGAGTCGGTACTGACAATGGAAAAATTTCCTTATACGGGCTTAAGTAAGGTAAGAGAAAAAACTTTTTAAATTAAAAAAAAATATTCTATTTTTTTTCTCCACCTTTAGACCTACTGTACAAATGGCCAGACTGCAGATTCGGCCTGCTCAGCCACGGCCTATTTGACAGGAGTTAAAACAAATCTTCTAATGATTGGTGTAAATGGTCATGTTACCTTTAATAATTGTTCCCTGAGTTCAAATCCCGATTACCACACCGAATCTATAGCTCAGTGGGCCCAGATGGCAGGAAAATCGACGGGTATTGTTACCACAACAACTGTCACCCATGCCAGTCCTTCGGGTAATTATGCCCATGTGGCCAATAGAAATTGGGAAAGTGATTATGATATTCTAAAGACGAAGGCCCAAACAAATGGACCTTGTGCGGATATTGCCAAGCAATTGATACAAAATGAACCGGGTAGAAATTTCGATGTTATAATGGGTGGTGGCTTCAAGAAATTCATACCCCACTCACAATATGATGCATTCGGCGTTCAAGGTGAACGTAGAGATGGTTTAAATTTAGTTGAAGAATGGTTGGGCCGCAATGCCCACGGAAAACTTGTTACCACTTTGGAAGACCTCAAAGGAATTGATTTTCAAGAAACTTCCAAACTTTTGGGCCTCTTTCATTCATCGCACATGGAATACAATGCCAAGGCTGGAGTGGCGAAACCTTCCCAGCCACGCCTTAAAGATATGACCGAGGCGGCAATAAAAATGTTAGAGAAAAACGATAAAGGCTACTATCTCTTCATTGAGGGTGGTCGTATCGATCATGGTCATCACAACACGATTGCTGGCTATGCCTTAGACGAGACCTTGGAATTTGATGAAGCCATACGCACCGCCTTGGATCTGACAAATGAAGAAGAAACTTTAATTGTGGTAACATCAGATCATTCTCATACCATGTCAATTTCCGGATATCCTGGACGTGGCAATCCCATTTTGGGTCTAAATCAATATAATCGTGATCTGGAGGGTATCCCGTATAGTGTATTGAATTATGCCCTTGGGCCACAACAGTATCAAGATGAAAATGGCAAACGTTTGGATTTGTCACAACACAAATATGATGATTGTAAGTGTGGACCAGGAGGAGGGGGTTGACCTACAATCGATATTTTCTCATTATTAATATATATTCGTCTTCTTCTTCCTTTATAGATATGGTCAAGCCGAGTTATATTCACACAAAAATGGGTTCACATGCCGGTGAAGATGTTGCCATATTTGCGAGAGGACCCCAGGCCCATCTATTTTCCGGAACAATGGAACAAAATGTAATACCCCATTTGATGGCCTATGCTGCCTGTATTGGTCGGGGCAAACAATTTTGTCATGAATAAAAGCATATTTGAAGAGAAAAATATGTTTTGTGGGAGGATTAGTCTTCTTATGGGAGATCAAAAATAATTATTTTCGGGGCGCGAAAGAGGTTCCTCAAATATTAGAATATAAGATATGCATATTTATTAAAAAAAGGGATTCAGAAAGATAATAGGGGCACACGATCATAAAAGAGCAAGGTCATTTTCTTTATATATGAGAAACAGAGGGTCTGATTCTTCTCCATAGAGAATCAGGCCTTCTTCCTTATAGAAGACCAAATAGTCCACTTATTCTTCATAGAAGAGCAAATGGTCGGACGAGTATAAGAGAGTATATCTGTACCTGCGTAAAAAAACAGAAGCTCTGCTCCTTCATAGAGGAGCAGAAGGACGGCTCCTTCATAGAAGATCAGAAGGTCGGCTCCTTCATAGAAGATCAGAAGGTCTGCTCCTTCATAGAAGAGCAGAAGGTCTGCTCCTTCATAGAAGAGCAGAAGGTCTGCTCCTTCATAGAAGAGCAGAAGGTCTGCTCCTTCATAGAAGAGCAGAAGGTCTGCTCCTTCATAGAAGAGCAGAAGGTCTGCTCCTTCATAGAAGAGCAGAAGGTCTGCTCCTTCATAGAAGAGCAGAAGGTCTGCTCCTTCATAGAAGAGCAGAAGGTCTGCTCCTTCATAGAAGAGCAGAAGGTCTGCTCCTTCATAGAAGAGCAGAAGGTCTGCTCCTTCATAGAAGAGCAGAAGGTCTGCTCCTTCATAGAAGAGCAGAAGGTCTGCTCCTTCATAGAAGAGCAGAAGGTCGGCTGCTCCTTCATAGAAGAGCAGAAGGTCTGCTCCTTCATAGAGGAGCAGAAGGTCGGCTCCTTCATAGAAGATCAGAAGGTCGGCTCCTTCATAGAAGAGCAGAAGGTCTGCTCCTTCATAGAAGAGCAGAAGGTCTGCTCCTTCATAGAAGAACAGAAGGTCTGCTCCTTCATAGAAAAGCAGAAGGTCTGCTCCTTCATAGAAGAACAGAAGGTCTGCTCCTTCATAGAACAGCAGAAGGTCTGCTCCTTCATAGAACAGCAGAAGGTCTGGCTCATCTTCATAGAAGAGCAGAAGGTCTGGCTCATCTTCATAGAAGAACAGAAGGTCTGGCTCATCTTCATAGAAGAGCAGAAGGTCTGGCTCATCTTCATAGAAGAGCAGAAGGTCTGGCTCATCTTCATAGAAGAGCAGAAGGTCTGGCTCATCTTCATAGAAGAGCAGAAGGTCTGGCTCATCTTCATAGAAGAGCAGAAGGTCTGGCTCATCTTCATAGAAGAGCAGAAGGTCTGGCTCATCTTCATAGAAGAGCAGAAGGTCTGGCTCATCTTCATAGAAGAGCAGAAGGTCTGGCTCATCTTCATAGAAGAGCAGAAGGTCTGGCTCATCTTCATAGAAGAGCAGAAGGTCTGGCTCATCTTCATAGAAGCGCAGAAGGTCTGGCTCATCTTCATAGAAGAGCAGAAGGTCTGGCTCATCTTCATAGAAGAGCAGAAGGTCTGGCTCATCTTCATAGAAGAGCAGAAGGTCTGCTTCATCTTCATAGAAGAGCAGAAGGTCTGCTTCATCTTCATAGAAGAGCAGAAGGTCTGCATCATCTTCATAGAAGAGCAGAAGGTCTGCTTCATCTTCATAGAAGAGCAGAAGGTCTGGCTCATCTTCATAGAAGAGCAGAAGGTCTGCCTCTTCTTCATAGAAGAGCAGAAGGTCTGCCTCTTCTTCATAGAAGAGCAGAAGGTCTGCTCCTTCATAGAAGAGCAGAAGGTCTGCCTCTTCTTCATAGAAGAGCAGAAGGTCTGCTCCTTCATAGAAGAGCAGAAGGTCTGCTCCTTCATAGAAGAGCAGAAGGTCTGCTCCTTCATAGAAGAGCAGAAGGTCTGCTCCTTCATAGAAGAGCAGAAGGTCTGCTCCTTCATAGAAGAGCAGAAGGTCTGCTCCTTCATAGAAGAGCAAAAGGTCTGCTCCTTCATAGAAGAGCAGAAGGTCTGCCCCTTCATAGAAGAGCAGAAGGTCTGCTCCTTCATAGAAGAGCAGAAGGTCTACTCCTTCATAGAAGAGCAGAAGGTCTGCTCCTTCATAGAAGAGCAGAAGGTCTGCTCCTTCATAGAAGAGCAGAAGGTCTGCTCCTTCATAGAACAGCAGAAGGTCTGCTCCTTCATAGACGAGCAGAAGATCTGCTCCTTCATAGAAGAGCAGAAGATCGGCTCCTTCATAGAAGAGCAGAAGATCGGCTCCTTCATAGAAGAGCAGAAGATCGGCTCCTTCATAGAAGAGCAGAAGATCGGCTCCTTCATAGGAGAGCAAGCACTGCATCTTCTTTGTAGAAGGGCAGAAGTTTTGGTCTGATATTGTCGGTAAAAGGATAGGGGCATAATTTTTGTAGAAGTAATTGTCATTTCAGAAAGGCTTTTCATAGACTTCCATTAGATAGGAGACCTTCCATCGGACGGTTTCAATAGTCAAACCCCTGTGCATGTGGGTCTTCTTTGGAAAAAATAATTATTTCTATCCAAAACTACCTACCCAATATATTATGATCCTCAATGTGACGTTTGCTATTCTCCTCTTCGGGTATCAGCGTTATACCCGGCACCAAATATCTACTATCGTCGGGTATTTCCAAATATTTAGCCATACGTTTTATATCACGATGCAACATCAGCGATTCCTGACGCATTTCTTCAGCCTTAAGACCCTGTATATAGGAGTGTAGACGATACATAAGCGGTGCTTGTTTAATCGGATGCAAAGATATGGCATTATGGATCTCTTTGCGTTTTAATTTTCCCGTGAAGGCAGCCCGACCGCTGGAATTGTGCCGCATAATATATTGCATCTGTCGAAGGACGGAAAAGAGTAATTTAGTTGGGAATCCACAATAATTATGAAATCTATTACATTACCTCATAATTCCAGGTGCAAGGTATGCCGGCAAATTTTTGAACACAACGCCCGACCTCAACATCCTCATGGGTGCTGTAGAGATTTTTCAAGCAGGTGGGTATGTGAGGGGCCACTATAGAAGAGATTTACATTTTGAGTAAACTAAAATAATTATCTGCATTTAAGATCTCTTACCTCTCCTTAAGGTCTCACTGCTCAAAATGACACCCGGACCACCCATGCAAAAGTTTTCATCGAACTCCAAAGACAGCAGGCCAAATTCTTCGGAGTTTCCTTTACCAGCTTGGCCTGTAATAAAAAAACAAATATCAGTATATGATTTTAGATATTCCCTAAGATTACTTACCTATAAATTGTGGCTTGGAACTATCAATGGATCTCAAGAAATTCTCCAATTTCTGCGGTTCGATATAGACATCATCATCCGCCCGAATAAACCATTCAAATTTATCAATGAAATTCTCATACATATAGTAGAGCATCATGAAGGACTTCTTTTGCGGCGGATAACGATCATCGACATTTTTCAAACCCACCACTGGCAGTTCATCCGAAAAGGAACCTTCTGAACTGAAAAATGCTATACGACCCGGTACCTCTTTACCCCATGTATCGTAGACAGCTCTCGCTCGACCTTCGATGAAATTTTTCGCAGTCATTACACCGACAAAGACAAGATTTTTCTGTGAATTTTGTATTGTATCTTCGGGTCGGAGGCCAATGATTTCGTATGGGGTTTTTTGATTATTCGGCTTGAGGCTACATCGTTTGACAATTTCGAGGGCTCGATAATTTTTCAGTACGGTGCCAATGCAAAGGCCAATGGCAATGCCGAAACAGGCAAAGATTAGCGTTTTTCGCTTTGTCATGGCATTTTTGGCCATTATCATTTTGGTTATAGGGCGGGACTGGGAGAGGTGTAGTTATTTTTGTTTGGTTGTAGGTAGGATGTTTTTTCTTTCATGTGGTTCGGTTTCAATAACTGGAAAGAATGTGGACTTTCGATATATTAGCTCATTGATATCTGAAAAAATAAGAAGAAGAAGACATTTTTATAAAATATTTATTGAGAAATTTGCAAAGGACATTGAAGAAAACCTTCCTCTCTTCTATGAAGAAGACCTCACTCTCTTCTATGAAGAAGACCTCCAGCCCTTTTATGAAGAAGAACTTTACATCTTCTATGAAGAAGAATATCTCCAGGTCTTCTGGTTTGTTTTCTTAACTAATCTGGCACATGGGTGCCAACTGCTATAAATATTTCTCGTATGATTAAAATAAATAACCTGAATTAAATTAGTTGTTGAGACTTGCAGGCTGAGCTATTTATGTTAATAAATTTATGGCGTACATCGCGTTGTTTGTTTTTCTCAATTAAGTCAGTGGCTTAAAGTGTTCTGCACAAATGTCAGGAAAAAAATACGTGGGATGGAGGAATAGAACTACCTCTTTTTCTTTTGAAACTTTTAAAAATTGGAACATAAGAAAACTGGAATGTTGCAAGATCAGGGTATCCATAGACAGAGGTTAATTTCAGAACTATTTTCAGGATATCCGAACTTTTAAAAATTGGAAATTTTTCAAATTGGAATGTGTCAAGATCAGGGTATCCAAAGACAGAGATTAATTTCAGAACTATTTTCAGGTCGAATAAAAAAGTATTGGCTTCGAAATTTAATTTTATAAATATTCCTGTGCCGATGTTATTAGAATCGAACTTATGGGCTCATCTTCTGCCTCATAATGTATGGTCTACCAGCATAATGTAATCAATTGTAAGTATTCTTGCTGCAGGTTTATTATCGGACTATTTATGTCAATGTTTTGTCGCCCGTTTTGTACAGCTCAGTTACGGCGTGAACTTAGTCAAACTGTCTAAGACGAACACTTGTGAACATGAAATCAATTTTATGAATGAATGCAACGGAATACACCCACAAATTGATGGAGAAGGACAGGTAAGCCTTGAAGAATGCGTAAAATAAAGGAGAGGGTAATAGGAGGCCTTAATGCCATATATAAAAGCCTGCCATAATATTCGGGGTGAACATTTTTAGTTTTTTTTTTATGAAAAATAAGATATTCCGATTTTAAGATTAGAAGAAGAACTTGATCTCTTAAATGAAGAATAATAAGAAGTGGTCTATAAGAAACACTTTGGATTTTCCATGATCAAATCTTTTGAACTTCTATGAAACGAGCTTCTGATCTTCGAAAGAAAAAGCTTCTGGTCTTCTATGAGAAGTTCCTTCTTGTATTCTATGAAAAGATGTTATATGAGAAGATTTCCTGGTACTTCTGTGAAATAATATTTTATGAGAAAACATTCGGTGCTTCTAGTCTTCTGGAGAAAAACTTCTACGAAGATCGCCTGTGATCTTCTATGAAGAATAACCTGAAATCATCGATAAAGAAGATCTCTATGCTATTATATGAAGTATACAGATCTACTATAGAAATACTTTTAATTCTTCTGTAGAGAAAAAATAGGACTTTTGCTCTTCTCTGACGAAGATAAAGACCTTCAGATCAGCTGGAAAAAAAGAAGAAGACTTCAGGTTTTTTGTGAAGAAGTAGAACATTTTTCAGCTCTTCTGTAAAAAAGAAAACAGTTATTTCTGCTGTGTAAAATCAGATCGCCACGAGACAAAAAAACACTTTTTTTTTGGGGGAACAAGACCCTGTGAAGAATATCTCCTATGAAGAAGCTGACCTTCTTCTCCTCTATGAAGAACCTGACCATTAGCTTTTGTATCATGAAGAAACAGACCTTCACCTCATATATGAAAAAGGAAAGGACTTTCAGGACTTCTATAATGCGGAATTCGACCTTCAATTCTTCAATGTAAATGAAGTAGACTTTCAGCTCTTCTATGATGAAGAAGCAGACCTTTGGCACTTCTGTGAAGAAGGCATTCTGCTTTTCTGCAGGGAAGACCCTCAGCTCTTCTTTAAAGAATCCTTAGATCCGTATCGGGCGAACCACCGCAAGCGTGCGCTCTCGCGAGAGCAAATATCACTATTCTCTCACACACATTCAACTGAACCAAGTGAAAACCCATTGACACACACACAAAAACAAATGTCTGAGAACCGAATTTTTTATGCTCTGCCCGTTCCTGCCTTAGATGGTCCTTAAAAAATCCACGCCTCAGATGGTCATTGAAAAAATGTTCTTTAACAAATCCGCTTAGATGGTTCTTAAAAAATCCACGCCTCAGATGGTCCTCAAAAAATATTCTTTAAAAAATCCACGCATTAGATGTCCTAAAAAATATTCTTTAATAAATCAAAGCCAAGCCTCAGCTCTCCTACGAAGAAACCATGGATAGTATTTAAAAAATCCACGCTTTAGAAGGTCCTCAAAAAATATTCTTTAAAAAATCCACTCCTTAGATGGTCCTTAAAAAATCCACTCCTTAGATGTCCCTCAAAAAATACTCTTTAAAAAATCCATTTCTTAGATGGTCCTTAAAAAATCCACGCCTTAGATGGTCCTTAAAAAATCCACGCCTTAGATCCACGCCTTAGATGGTCCTTTAAAAATCCACGCATTAGATGTCATTGAAAAAAATATTCTTTAATAAAACAAAAATCCACTCTTTAGATGGTCCTTAAAAATCCACGCCTTAGATGGTCCTTGAAAAAATATTCTTTAAAAAATCCACGCCTTAGATGGTCCTTGAAAAAATATTCTTTAAAAAATCCACGCCTTAGATGGTCCTTGAAAAAATATTCTTTAATAAATCCACGCCTTAGATGGTCCTTGAAAAAATTTCCTTTAATAAATCCACGCCTTAGATGGTCCTTGAAAAAATATTCTTTAATAAATCCACGCCTTAGATGGTCCTTGAAAAAATATTCTTTAATAAATCCACGCCTTAGATGGTCCTTGAAAAATTAGCCTTTAATAAATCCACGCCTTAGATGGTCCTTGAAAAAATATTCTTTAATAAATCCACGCCTTAGATGGTCCTTGAAAAAATATTCTTTAATAAATCCACGCCTTAGATGGTCCTTGAAAAAATATTCTTTAATAAATCCACGCCTCTGCGAGTCCTTGAAAAAATATAGTTTAATAAATCCACGCCTTAGATGGTCCTTGAAAAAATATTCTTTAAAAAATCCTCTTCTAGAATCTGATCTTCCGCTCTTCTTTAAGAAGCAGATCTCCTGATGTGATATGCATGAGGGCTGATCACTGATCCATGTATTTGAAAAAACCTCCGTTGTCAATTCTTACAATTCCGCACTCGCCCATTGCCATCTATTCATGTAAAATAAACCTCGAAAATCATATAAAGAATATCATTCATATGCCCACACGACAAGTGCAACAGCAGCAACAACAACAATAAAATTTACAAATGTAACAATGCAACATGTGGCATAAAGACTTGTTTAACAACAGAAACAAATGCAGTCAAATAATATGGAGACCAATAGGCGGGTATCAGATTGCATGACTACTTCTATGGTGGAAGGGAGGCAGGGAGGGCGAAGGAGGGGCAGGTTGAGATGGAGACAAGACCTTTTCCAAGCAACTGACTAATGCAAATCACCCGGAAAGGATTATTTAATGGAATGGAAAAAAAATGATATTCGAAATGAATTGGCGGACAAACAAATAGGCAGGGAGGCAGGCTGACAGACAAATTGAATGACTGGCTAACTGACTGACTGAGTGAGCGAGTGATTGACTGGAAAAAACTGCTCAAGTGCCTGAAGAACATAAAGTATCGTATAAATAAATAATTGTTTGCCTTTCAACTCGTCACTGCTGCTTGCAACAATTTATGTGAATGCGAAGCGGGTGGGCGAACATTTTTTTCTTTTCAACTTTACTAAACAGAAATTGAAAATTTCAATTGAAAATGTGTGCTTTTTTTTAAATATTTTTTTTTATTTCTCCAACTATTGTCCGTCATTCGGTGTTCATTCTTGGGGTGGGGGAAATTTTTTTGTTTCCTCGAATAAAAAAATGGTGTTTAGTTTGCAAATTGTTGTGCGGATTGTGAAGCGTGTAAGAATTTGATTGGATATTTTAGTGTGCAAGAACGAACAAAAAATAGTTTCGAACATAAATTCTGTTGCGAACGGTATTGTGGATTCCTAATAAAAAAATTTGATATTTTTTATGGAGAATATTTGCAAAAAACTAAAATAAATGTTTATATGTTTATTATAGTTCTAATGAAGTAAACTTTAATGTGTGGGGTTGTGTATTCCTGAAAATCCATGTGGTTGTATATTAGGTCGTAAATTTTAAAATAATAAAGGAAATGACCTCAATGAATATTTTTTTCAAGGACCATCTGAGACGTGGATTATTTACAGAATATTTTTTCAAGGACCATCTGGATCCTGGATTTTTAATTATTTTTTCAACAACGATCTGAGGCATGGATTTTTTAAAGAATATTTTTTCAAGGACCATCTAAGGCGTGGATTTTTTAAAGAATATTTTTTCAAGGACCATCTAAGGCGTGGATTTTTTAAAGAATATTTTTTCAAGGACCATCTAAGGCGTGGATTTTTTAAAGAGTCATTTTTCAAGGTTCATCTAAGCAGTGGATTTTTTAAAGAATATTTTTTCAGGGATCTAAGGCGTGGTCATCTAAGGCGTGGATTTTTTAAAGAATATTTTTTCAAGGACCATCTAAGGCGTGGATTTTTTAAAGAATATTTTTTCAAGGACCATCTAAGGCGTGGATTTTTTAAAGAATATTTTTTCAAGGACCATCTAAGGCGTGGATTTTTTAAAGAATATTTTTTCAAGGACCATCTAAGGCGTGGATTTTTTAAAGAATATTTTTTCAAGGACCATCTAAGGCGTGGATTTTTTAAAGAATATTTTTTCAAGGACCATCTAAGGCGTGGATTTTTTAAAGAATATTTTTTCAAGGACCATCTAAGCGTGGATTTTTTAAAGAATATTTTTTCAAGGACCATCTAAGGCGTGGATTTTTTATATATTTTTTTCAAGACCTATAAAAGGCGTGAGTTTTTAAGGCCCATCTAAGGCGTGGATTTTTTAAAGAATATTTTTTCAGGGACCAAATCATCTAAGGCGTGGATTTTTTAAAGAATATTTTTTCAGGGACCAAATCATCTAAGGCGTGGATTTTTTAAAGAATATTTTTTCAGGGACCATCTAAGGCGTGGATTTTTTAAAGAATATTTTTTCAAGGACCATCTAAGGCGTGGATTTTTTAAAGAATATTTTTTCAGGGACCAAATCATCTAAGGCGTGGATTTTTTAAAGAATATTTTTTCAGGGACCAAATCATCTAAGGCGTGGATTTTTTAAAGAATATTTTTTCAAGGACCATCTAAGGCGTGGATTTTTTAAAGAATATTTTTTCAGGGACCAAATCATCTAAGGCGTGGATTTTTTAAAGAATATTTTTTCAAGGGCCAAATCATCTAAGGCGTGGATTTTTTAAAGAATATTTTTTCAAGGACCATCTAAGGCGTGGATTTTTTAAAGAATATTTTTTCAAGGACCATCATCTAAGGCGTGGATTTTTTAAAGAATATTTTTTGAAACACCAAATCATCTATGGCGTGGATTTTTTAAAGAATATTTTTTCAAGGACCATCTAAGGCGTGGATTTTTTAAAGAATATTTTTTCAAGGAAGGCGTGGATTTTTTAAAGAATATTTTTTCAAGGACCAAATCATCTAAGGCGTGGATTTTTTAAAGAATATTTTTTGAAACACCAAATCATCTAAGGCGTGGATTTTTTAAAGAATATTTTTTCAAGGACCATCTAAGGCGTGGATTTTTTAAAGAATATTTTTTTCAAGGACCAAATCATCTAAGGCGTGGATTTTTTAAAGAATATTTTTTGAAACACCAAATCATCTAAGGCGTGGATTTTTTAAAGAATATTTTTTGAAACACCAAATCATCTAAGGCGTGGATTTTTTAAAGAATATTTTTTGAAACACCAAATCATCTAAGGCGTGGATTTTTTAAAGAATATTTTTTGAAACACCAAATCATCTAAGGCGTGGATTTTTTAAAGAATATTTTTTGAAACACCAAATCATCTAAGGCGTGGATTTTTTAAAGAATATTTTTTGAAACACCAAATCATCTAAGGCGTGGATTTTTTAAAGAATATTTTTTGAAACACCAAATCATCTAAGGCGTGGATTTTTTAAAGAATATTTTTTGAAACACCAAATCATCTAAGGCGTGGATTTTTTAAAGAATATTTTTTGAAACACCAAATCATCTAAGGCGTGGATTTTTTAAAGAATATTTTTTGAAACACCAAATCATCTAAGGCGTGGATTTTTTAAAGAATATTTTTTGAAACACCAAATCATCTAAGGCGTGGATTTTTTAAAGAATATTTTTTGAAACACCAAATCATCTAAGGCGTGGATTTTTTAAAGAATATTTTTTGAAACACCAAATCATCTAAGGCGTGGATTTTTTAAAGAATATTTTTTGAAACACCAAATCATCTAAGGCGTGGATTTTTTAAAGAATATTTTTTGAAACACCAAATCATCTAAGGCGTGGATTTTTTAAAGAATATTTTTTGAAACACCAAATCATCTAAGGCGTGGATTTTTTAAAGAATATTTTTTGAAACACCAAATCATCTAAGGCGTGGATTTTTTAAAGAATATTTTTTGAAACACCAAATCATCTAAGGCGTGGATTTTTTTAAAGTATATTATTTTAATTAAATTATGCTTCTCTGATACGACCTATTATATGATTTCAAATACATTTGCCCATATTCGTTTATTTTCTTTTTATTTCTCTAAAAAAGCGGTTCGATTTTGTTATGTGTGTATGTTTGTGTTTATTTAACCAGCAGCAGTCAATAAACAAATTGAAGTCCGACAAAAAGAGAAAAAATAACAGTATTCAATTCGATTACGAATTCACTTGAATTCACATTTCGAAGCAACAAAAGTTGATTTATGGTCACAGGCGGGGTGGCGGTAGTACCGCCGCTGCTGCTGCTGGTGGTGAGTAAAGTATTATCTCACAATGTGTGCAAATAATTCTTTTGCTATCTCAACAGTGGCCCATTTTTTTGGAAGCTACAACTGACTTGGCTGTAAATTTTGAAAAAATTATATATATTTTTTTAGAAAATGTGTTGATAATTATTGATGTTCATTAATATATTCATCAGCTACTTGAGAAATGATAAAAGGGTAAATTTAATGTAAAGTATTTTTTTCATCGTTTAATTTATGACCATCGTTCGTAAATCGGAATATATTTGCTTTAATTATTAACTTTGAAGAAATTGCTGAATTTGTTTTCGTTGCTAATAAAAAAAAATTACCTAATATTGACTTATAAGCAAGGCAAACATAATTGAAGTCAAGCGAAAATCGAAAGAAAAAAAATTGAAATATTATTTGGATTTGTTATTAATAATTGATTCCGCACAATAAATAATATGAAGAAGAAGAAGCTATGCGTCATAATTAACACTTGGAAATTATTTGGCGCGGATTTCGTAATATATTGAAGCCAATAAGGAAATAATTGAAATCACAATGTGATATGAAATTCTCAAGGTTATCTACACTTTCCAGCAGATGTTCAATAACCTATATAGGTATAACCTACCCAACACACTGTGGTACAAGGTGTTATGTCTTTAGGTATATGTTTGTAACAGGTTAAAAGAATCAGACCCATAGTTACATTTTGAGAATATACATAGCATCAAATTCTGTCGGATTTATGCTCCGAATGAGATGAGGAATTTTTAAATTTTTTAATTTCACAAAGTTTGTCAAATTGAAACGAAATTTTGCATAGTTCAACGAAATGTGTCTGCCATGATGTGTGTTAAGACCCAGTTCTCAACAATGAAGATCCCTATTGTTTTTGGTAAAGATCAGTTAATATTTAGGGGATGAAATGGGCCAAAAACTTTATTTTTGTCGTTTTTTCTGGTCGCTACAGTCGCAATTATGGTCGAAACTTTACAAGGGGAAGGGGATCGGTCCAAAGAATAAGCATGCCTATTTGGATAAAGATCGGTCAATATTTAGTGGGTTCAAATGGACCCAGACTTGTGTAAAAAATTACAAAATTTGGATTATATGGTACGATCAGGAGTGTCGTAATGCTACTGATGTGAAAAACGCAGCGTATAGGGCAACCCTGGGTGGCGTAGGGGATGATAGATACCAAGCAACGGCTTTAACATGGCGAAGTCCAGGCTTATCTTGGCCCCTCTTTCATCTCAATTGTGGACACTGACCTTCCCGCGGTGCCACCTGGGGAGCTATTCTCATCACCCGATGAAATAGTGAGCTAATATGTGCCGCCAACTCACCCATAAGAACTATAAAAAATGGTTTGAGGCGTCGGGTTAGTTACCCACACTCGGAAAACCCCACCTACTATGAAAAAGCTAAGAAAAAGAAAACCAAACCCCCCTAATGTTGACGACCCCCGCAAACGTATAAAGGACCACGATCTGCGAATCTGCACTTGGAATGTGCGCACGTGCGCACAGAATAGGCGCAGTGTTCGCTTTGGCGGATATACTCAAGAAGTACAAAACCGATATTATTGCCTTACAGGAAATGCGATGGAAAGGGACAGGCGTAAGTAAATCAGACGATTACGCCCTGTATTATAGCTGCCATGAAACGAGACATGAATTTGGCTGCGGATTTATGGTTAACAGGAGAATAAAAGACCTTGTCTCCAGATTCACTCCAGTAGATGAGCGAATTGCTATAATCCGTATAAAAGCGAAGTTCTTCTACATCAGTCTCATTTGCGCCTATGTTTCGACCGAATATAAAGATGAACAGACCAAAGACATATTTTAAGAGCGCCTAGAAACAGCATATGACCGTTGCCCTGGCCATGATATTAAAATTCTGCTAGGAGATTTTAATGCAAACATCGGAAGGGAAAATATCTTTGGCCCCACCGTCGGAAAATTCAGCCTTCATGAAGAAACATCCGACAACGACAACGGAGAGTGATTGACTTCGCGGCAGCAAAAAATATGGTAGTTAGCAGCACCAGATTCAAGCATCTCGATATACACAAGGCCATCCAGGTGGTCTTGTGTATATCGAGATATCAAGTAACGAGAAATCAAATTGATCATGTTGTGATAGACGGAAGGTATTCATCAAGTGTTTTAGACGTCCGATCGATCCGAGGAGCGAATATCGATTCGGACCATTACCTTGTGGCAGCCAAGGTACGCACCCGTCTTAATGTTGCAGCAAAGGTGCGATCTAATACAACACGGAAACTCGACGTCGAAAAGCTGCAAACACAACAAGTAGCCGAGGCCTACTCCGCTCAACTTACCCATCTGCTTGAAGAAAGCACTTCTTGCCCCGATAATAGTATAGAGGCACAATGGCAAAGAATTGTCCACTCCCGACAAACTGCAGCAAAAGCAACATTTGGGTACCAAAAACCACCACCAAGAAACCCATGGTACGATCAGGAGTGTCGTAATGCTACTGATGTGAAAAACGCAGCGTATAGGGCAACCCTGCAGACAGTAGCAACACGTAGTGCGATGGAGAAATATCGGGACAAAAGGAGAGAGGAGAAACATATTTTTAGAAAAAGAATAAGGAACAAGAAAAACGTGAGCGTGAGCAAATCGAGATGTACAGGAATCGGAATGAAGTCCGGAGCCGATGGGTTACCAGCCGAACTATTCAAGACTGGTGGCTAGATGCTGGTCAGGAGCATGCACCAGCTGATTAGTACAATTTGGCTAGATGAATGCATGCCCAATGATTGGAACCTCAGCATCCTGTGTCCCGTGCCCAAATATGTGCCAACTATAGAGGAATAAGTCTCCTTCCCATCGCATATAAAGTCCTATCTAGTGTGCTGTGTGAACGATTGAAGTCAATGGTCAATGACATCATCGGACCGTACCAATGCGGCTTCAGACCTGGCAAATCCACCATTGACCAGATTTTCACTCTGCGCCAAAGCCTGGAAAAGACCCACGAAAAACACATCGACACATACCACCTATTTGTCGACTATAAAGCCGCATTCGACAGCCCTATCCGTTCAGAGGTGTTTAAAGCCATGTCTACGTTCGGCATTTCTGAAAAATTAATACGGCTATGAAGGATAACTTTAAGTGGCACAAGGTCAGCAGTTAAAGTCGGAAAGAACCTATCGGAGCCCTTCAATACCGAACGAGGATTCAGACAAGGTGACAGTTTGTCGTGTGATCTATTTAACATTCTGCTGGAAAAGGTCATACGAGACGCAAAGGTGAACAGAAATGACACTCTGTACACCAAACAACACATGTTACCCTCCTGCGCCTATGACATCGATATAATGGGTCGAACATTCAGAGCGGTAACAGTCACCTTTGAACAAATTGAAAAGGAGTCTGCCAAAGTGAGTCTGGCAGTAAACGGCGAGAAAACCAAGCTGATGGTATCAACGCGCAAGACGTCCAGTAGACTCGGACCAACTGTGGAACTTGAGAACTACAGCTTCGAGGTAGTTAAAGACTTTATATACCTTGGTACCGTCATAAATAAAAGGAATGACATCAGTTTTGAAATTCGGAGAAGGATGTCCAACAGATGCTACTATGGTCTAAGTAAGCAGTTTAGAAACAAGGCCACCTCCCGCCAGACCAAACTCACACTGTACAAGACGCTGATACTATGGATTATATGGATCAGAAGCATGGGTACTTGCGCAAGCAGATGAGGCAGCACTTGGGGTGTTTGAAAGAAAAATTCTCCGAAAGATCTACGGGCCAATGTGCGTCGACGGTGAATATCGGCGTCGAATTAACCACGAGCTTTACCATTTATACGCGGACATCGACACAGTCAGTCGTATTGAGCTGCAGCGACTACGGTGGCTAGACCATGTTGTGCGGATGAATGATAATGCCCCAGCTCAAAAGGCATATAAAAACGAGCCTACTGATGGTTCCCGAAGAAGAGGAAGGCCACGAATTAGATGGAAAGACCAAGTAGAAAACAACATATTAGAACGTGGTCTTCCAAATTGGTGGATTTGCGCACAAGACCAACGGGCTTGGAAATATTGTTTAAGCTCGGCTTTTGGAACAACCGTTCTGTAGCAATTCAGCTAAGTAAGTAAGGATTATATGGCGTATACATTTACTCCTGAAGGACATAGATCTCCGAAGGTAATAGTATATCTAAGAAGAGTGGTGGACCTTTAAATTGATACCAATTACATTGTTGTATGTACTTCGATGTGGGAGTTAAACTGAAATATTTTCAGGTGTCAAGGTATTCAGATATTATTTAGTAACTCATTACCAGACTAGAGAGCGGAAATATAGCACAGATTGCTTTGAAATTTTCCATGAAGTCCAGTTATGACCAAAGACAAAGCCTATAATTTTCGGTGATGAACAGATAATAATTTTGGAATGAATTTTTTCTGTTTTTTCGAGTTGATCTATAGGCCAAACTTATAACAAGAACATCACAACACATCCCAAGGACAGGTAATTTGAAGGGATGCACTGAATTTTAGTAATATTCGTAAAATATGCCAGTGTAAGGAAGAGGTGATGTTGACCTCTAATCGGGCAAGAGGTTGCAAATATCAAGAAATATAGCCTTGAATCGGTCCGACTTTACAGCTCCGCTCACTGGGTTTTGATTGAAATCGGTTGAGATTTAGATATAGCTACGGTATATAGTTTCATCTGATTTCTTGTAAATGACGCTCTAACATCCCAAAGTTTGTGCGATGGAGACGAAATTTTGCATATCGTAATGAATTTAGTATCGATTAACATATCCCCTATATATATACATATATATATATATATATACATACAAACTTTGGACAATGTTAAATTTTCCCCAAACTTAATTCATCTTCGAAGATGGGTAAATCGGTTCATTATTTCTGGTACCTCACCCACAAAATCGTCAAAATTGTGCAAAAAAATTAATTTTTTTAAAACCAAGCAAATGGGCTATCCGATTTGAACTAAATTTTGTACAACCTATTATCTTAACCAAGCCTAAAATCTGAAATCTGAAGATGGCACCCATTGGCCCACTCCTCTGGTACAAATGGTCAAATTTTAAATATTTTTAATTTGAATATTAGGTGAAAGGTATGTTCGATTTGACCCAAACTTTGTGCAACCTATTATCTCTACCAGGCATAGATCAAGTTCGAATATGGGACCCAGTGGCCAACTCCTTCTGTTACCTCCCTCACAAAAAATTCAATATTTATAAATTGAATATTAGGAGAATGGAATGTCCGATTTGAACCAGCATTTGCAGAACCTATAATCATTATCATGATTAGATCAAGTTTGAATTTGGGACCCATTGATCCACTCCTTCTGGAATCTCCACTCCTTCGGGAATCTCCCACACAAATGGTAAACATTTTCAATATTTATAAATTGAATATCAGGCGAAAGGAATGTCCGATTTGAACCAAACTTTGCACAACCTATTATCTTTATCAAACCTAGATCAAGTATGAAGATGAGACCTATCGGTGCACTCCTTTGGTATCTCACCCACAAATGGTCAATATTTTATAAACTTGTACATTTATTGAATAACCGATTTGATCAACGTTAAATCCGAAATCTCTTTGATAAAAATATATACCTTGCTTAAAGCGAATAATTATACCCTACACAACTATGTTGTCAGGGTATTATAGCTTTGTGCAGCCCCAAGAGTTTGTAACGCCGCAAAATATTGGTCTTAGACCCACCCTTAAGTATACCGATCGTCATATCTCGACTAGCTGAGTCGATCTAGACATGTGTGTCCGTCCGTCCGTCTGTCCATTATATTTTGTAAAAACGATACAGGCCACAGTTATGGACCAATCTTCACGAAATTTTGCATGTAGGATTGGTTCTGGATGAATGAAGACCCCTATTGTTTTTGGTAAAGTTCGGTTAATATCTAGGAGATGAAATGGATCAAATACTTAATTTTTATCGGTTTTTCTGGTTGCTCTAAAGGCCGCAATTATGACCCAAACATCGCGAAATTTTACATAGAGAAGGGGATCGGGCCAAAGAATAAGCAAGCCTTTTTTGATAAGGATCGGTCAATATTTAGCGGGTCAAATGGACCCTGACTTTTGTGTGAAAAATTACAAAATTTGTATTCTATAGCGTATAGATTTACCCCTGAAGGACATAGACCCGAAATATTGTTGGTATATCCAAGGGCAGTGGACCTTTAAATTGATACCAATTATATGGTCGTATGTACTCAGATGTGGGCGTTACACTTAAATATTTACAGGTGCTTACGTATTCAGATATTATTTAGTAACTCTTTGCCACACTAGAGGGCGGAAATATAGCACTGATCGCTTTAAAATGTTCCATGAAGTTCCAGGTATTGTTAAGGATAACGCCTACAATTTTCGGTGACGATCACATAATTATATAGTAATGAAGTGAACCGCAAACTTAATTTTTGTGTTTTTTTTTTCGATTAATTAGAAGGGGTGTACTGAACATTAGTAATAATTGTCGGCCTCTAGTTGGTCCAGATGGTTAAAATATCGCGAAATATTATCCAAGCTCAGAATATAGATCCACAGAAAGTCAGTTTTTCGTGGAAGTTGTGAAGGGTATCACATGGTCGGCACCGTCCGACTATACTGCTCTCCTTACTGGTTAAATCTATGTGTATTTCCGAAGACCTCCGACACTTTTTCAACTTGTTTTTACTTGTTTCGTCCCAAAGGTTTTTTTTCCCTGATTGAGACGAAATTTAACACACCGTAGCAAATTGAGCCTAGAATGGTGTGTATTAATTTTTTTTCGAAATCGGTTTAGATATAGATAATGGCCGATATATATTTTTCTTCGATTTCTTGGAAATTCTGCACCAAATTATCATTATTTGTCCGATTGAAATAATATTTTGCCCATTCGAATCGAATTGAGCCTAGGATTGATTTGTATTAAAATTTTATCCCAATTGGATAAATGCTGCGTGTTTGGTACGCATTTTTGATGAAATCAGATGATAGTATATATGGCAGCTATATCTAAATTTGAACCGATTTCAATAAAACTTAATACACATCATTTTAGGCTCAGTGCGGTACGTTGTGCAAAATTTCGTTGCAATCAGTCAAAAGTTGGGTTCTAGGTGCAGCATTTATATGAAATCGGGATATGGGAGCCATATCGAAATCTGAGCCGATTTTAATAAAACTTAATACACACCATTCTAGGCTAAATTCGGTACGCTCAACAAAATTCCATTCGAATTGCATAAACGCTGCGCATTTGGTAAGCAATTTTGCTGAAATCGGACGAAAACTTTATATGGGAGCTATATACAAATCTGAATCGATTTCAATGGGTATTTGGGGAAGCATTTAGATAAAATCGGCTGAAAATATATATGGGAACTATATCGAAATCTGAGTCTATTTTAATAAAACTTATTACACATCGTTATAGGCTAAATTCGGTTCGCTCAACAAAATTGCATCTCAATTGGATAAACGATGCATATTTTGATGAAATCGGATGAAAATAAATATGGGAGCTATATAACAATTTCGTAAGAACTTTGGATATTTGGTGCATCATTTATATGAAATCGGTCGAAACAAATATAGTAGGAGTATAGGAGCTATATAGAAATCTGAACCGATTAAAAAAACTTAATACACATTATTTTAGGCTGTATTCGGTAAGCTGTACCAAATTTCGTTGCAATCGGACCTGCTACAATATATATCTATTGCAAGATACCTCACCCGACCTAAAATGGTTATATTTAACTAAAGTCTAAAAATAATGACTTCGAATCTACACACTTGTTATACCCTTCACCACTCTGTGGTACAGGGTATTATGTCTTTGTGCATATGTTTGTAACAGGCAAAAGGAAACGAGATAGACACATGGTTCCTTTTGAGAATATGCATAGAATCACTTTCTGAGTCGATTTATGCATGTCCGTCCGTCTGTCCGTCTGTAGATGTTAAATTGTAAACAAAGTACAGGTCGCATTTATGATCCGAATGGGATGAAATTTGGCATAGCTCACTTATTCGGTCCAAGGACGAACCCTATTGAAATTGGGAAAAATCGGTTCAGATTTAGATATAGCTCCCATATATATATTTAACCGATTTAATGTAAACGGCCCCTATATATCTTTCGATTTGCACGAAATTTGGTACAGCCTAATCATTTAGGTCTAGAATGGTGTCTGCCAAGTTTCGTGAAAATCGGTCCAGATTTAGATATAGCTCCCATATATAGTTTCGTCCGATTTCATGTAAATGGTGCACCAAAGTTCCTATATATCTTTCGATTTGCACGAAATTTGGCATAACGTAATGAATTTAGCTTAGAAAGATGTCTGCCAAGTTTCGAGAAAATCGGTCCAGATTTAGATATAGCTCTCATATATAGTTTCGTCCGATTTAATGTAATGGTGCCCCAAAGTCCCTATATATCTTTTGATTTGCACGAAATTTGGCATAACGTACTGAATTAAGCCTAGAGTGATGTCTGCCCAGTTTCGAAAAAATCGGTCCAGATTTAGATATAGCTCCCATATATAGTTTCGTCCGATTTAATGTAATGGTGGCCCAAAGTCCCTATATATCTTTTGATTTGCACGAAATTTTTCATAACGTACTGAATTAAGCCTAGAGTGATGTCTGCCAAGTTTCGAGAAAATCGGTCCAGATTTAGATATAGCTCTCATATATAGTTTCGTCCGATTTCATGTAAATGGTGCACCAAAGTCCCTATATATCTTTCGATTTGCACGAAATTTGGCATAACGTACTGAATTTAGCTTAGAAAGATGTCTGCCAAGTTTCGAGAAAATCGGTCCAGATTTAGATATAGCTCCCATATATAGTTTCGTCCGACTTCATGTAAATGGTGCCCCAAAGTCCCTATATATCTTTCGATTTGCACGAAATTTGGCATAACGTACTGAATTAAGCCTAGAGTGATGTCTGCCAAGTTTCGTGAAAATCGGTCCAGATTTAGATATAGCTCCCATATATAGTTTCGTCCGATTTCATGTAAATGGTGCACCAAAGTCCCTATATATCCTTCGATTTGCACGAAATTTGGCATAACGTACTGAATTGGGCCTAGAGTGATGTCTGCCAAGTTTCGAGAAAATTGGTCTAGATTTCTATATAGCTCGCACATATATAGCTCACATATTTTAAGTAATTGACGCACCAAGGAACCAATGGGAACAAAACGTTCTGAAATTAGTATAACCTAGCCTGTGACAAGTTTGCTTGAAATCGCTTAATATTTGGATGGAGATTCCATATATATTTTCGCATCAAACTTCTCAAGTTAGTCAGATTCACATTGCACAACGTACAAAATTGAGCATAGAATTACGTAGTTGCGTTTTCTAGAAGTACAGACACAGCCCAACTTATGACCTATTTATATTTGTTTGAAGTCGATTTACATAATTTATGGATAGATCTAGGTAGATTCACATTTAGATAAATATCACACATATTATTTCATCGAATTTCATGTTAATAGTCCTGTTTAATATACCCATAGTGGTGAGGGGTATCATATAGTCGGCCCCGTCCGACTTTACTACTTTCCTTACTGGTTTGTTGTTGTTGTTGTAATGATAATACATAATTTGAAAAATATCTTTCAACATTTCAAGTTAGCAGTCAGTTAGCCGGTCAGTCAATGATGGACTTGGCGTAATTGACCCCAACAACACAACGTTATAATTAAAACAATGCCAGGTGTGAACACATACCTGTATTTGTCCGTGTTGTGTGTGCGTATGTGTATGTGTGAAATTGTGCGTATATTTTCGATATAAAAAAAATTGCGCTTATCTGTAAGGCTATTTAATTGCTTTTTTGTTTGTTTACTTTATTTTAGCTTTGTAATATTTTTCAATATTTTATTATTTGATTTGGTTTTTGTTTTGGCTATTTCGGTTTATTTACTTAAGAAGGTCGTTGGTTGGTTGGCTGGTAGGTCTGTTAAGATCAAAGCAGAAAAAGGCGGACAGTTTTTTGTTTTTGGTTAATTGAAATTATTGCAGATAACAGAATAAGACGGGGGATTTGAATATTAAAAGATGAATTTCGGCAAATATCTTTGGCCGAACATTTTTTTGAGAAATTTTACATTAAGAAAAATAATTTTACATTAAAAAAGAACTGAAAAAGCGTTAAGTTCGGCCGGGCCGGAATTAGCGGATATTTGGACTTTTATAATATGTAGGGTTATGCCTAATAAAGGATCGATGTAGCTCAATTTCGAAGCTAATATTAATACTCTTCACCACACTGTGGTACATGGTGCTACGTCTTTGTGCATATGGTTGATACAGGCAAAATGAAACGAGGTAGACAAATGTTTCCTCTTAAGAGTATCCATATAATCTCTTTCTGAGTCGATTTTTCCATGACCGTCCGTCTGTCCGTCCATGTTAAATTGTAATTTATATATAATGTAAATTTATAGGGACTATGTCCAAAAGCGGGCCGATATAGTCATTCTCGAACCTGACCTATTATATTATTATCTCGATATCCTCCAAAAGAAGAATGATTACAACAGATGGTAATTCGACTAAATCATCTTACAATTCAATACTATAAAAGGTATAAACGGATAATTTCGAGTAAAGCACATCCTCTATAATATGGTGGAATACGGGTATATGGAGGTAACCCCAAAAACCGGAACAAATCAGTTAACTATTTAAAAAAGAGGGTTATAAGGGGACTACCCCTAAAAGGGGGGCGAATATTAATAATTTTTGGTAGGGAGATTTGTTACCATATACGACTACAAAATACCAAATTACAGCGAATTCGGTTGAAAACCGCGCTCAAGGATCCAAAAATACCGAAAATTTGAGGGTACCCTTGTAGGGGGGCTACCCGAAAAAATGGACATATATATATATAATTTTTTGTAGAGAGATTTGGTACCTATTAATAACTCAAAATACAAAATTATAGGCAATTCCGTGAAAAAATCCGGTCAAAACCCCACAAAAACTAAAAATCTTGAGGTACCCTTATATGGGCGTTACCAGAAAAAGTGGACCTATATTTATAATTTTTAGTGGAGAGATTTGCTACCCAATAGGAACTCAATGTACCAAATTTCTGTGTAAAATGTTGGCGATCTATATCAATTCGTTTAGACGCTAGAGTGATTACAACAGACGGACGGACAGACGGACGGACATGCTTAGATCGACTTAGAATTTTACGCTGATAAGAATATATATACTTTATAGGGTCGGAAATGATTATTTCGATGAGTTACAAACGGAAAAACAAAATTAATATACCCTCCATACTATGGTGGAGGGTATAATAAAAGAAACATATACCTTTGGGTTTTTTGCAATGTGACATAGCCATCTGAAATATACAATTTCATATATTTTTTGTTTTAAAAATTAAAAAAATAGGCCTTTAGGGTTTTTTCATACATATTTCCTTAGCAAGGGTATTTCCGTTTTTAGTAACCCATTTAAATCCACATTTAATTATAAATTTTTAGTTTCAAAAATATGTATCTTAAACCACTATTACATAATTGACCAGTTTTTTTGCTTCTTCTTCTTCTCGTATTTAATTGCAATTTTTACAGTTTTTTTTTTTCATTTTATTATTTTTAATTTTTTTTAAATAACAACATTCATTTATTAAGACCAACAATAACAATAACAGCAATAACAAAAATAAGTTATCCATTTTAATTACGTTAAAGCATTTTCATAATACCTTGACTCTTACGATCAAGTGCATGTCACAATACCCAACAAAGCGAGTTGGAATAAAAAATAAAATGAAAAAAAATATATTTAAAATAAAATGAAGAAATTCCGTTCAGTGATAAGACACGTCAGTCAACAATTTAATATCTTTTGATAGTGGCAAAAAATTTGGGCTAATATTAGAAAGAGAAAAATAAAAATAAGAAAAATAATCAAAAACGAATGGGGCCGACTACTTTGGGTTTACACCAGAGATGTTCTGAAGATTTTTATTGTAACCTACGATAATATATCAACGGATTTTAATGCAGCTGAACCAATGTTTTCTCTACAGATTCCGTAGTGGACTATTCTAGGTATGAATCAGCTTCAATCAATCCCTACACATGTTAATAAACAATTGTTACACAATTTTATGTCAATGTGGCCTTTGGTGTATCATTTCTATAAAATCGGAAAAAAATATATATGAGAGCTTAAAATCGGATAATTATATATGAGAGCTATATGTAAACAACTGGATCGGGATTTAAAAAAAAACTCAAACTAAAAAAAAAAACAGTAAGGAAAGTAGTAAAGTCGGACGGGCCGCATTTTTAAAGGACCAGTAAAATGAAATTGGATGAATAAACATGTCATTCTGCAACCGATACTAATTTGTTCATTTGATCAGATATAGAAGCTATATCTAAATCTGAACCGATTTTCTGGAAACTTAACACACATCATTCTATACCTAATTCATTACGCTGTGCCAAATTTCGTACTAATCAAGAGATATATAGGGACTTTGGTGCACCATTTAAATTAAGTCGGAAGAAAATATATATGGGAGCTATATCTAAATGTGAACCGATTTTCAGAAATTTTAACACACATCATTCTAGACCTCATTCATTACCCTGTGGCAAATTTCGTGCAAATCGAAAGATATATAGGGACTTTGTTGAACCATTTACATTAAATCGAACGAAAATATATATGGGAGCTATATCTAAATCTAAACCGACTTTCAGGAAACTTAACACACATCATTATAGACCTAATTCATTACGCTGTGCCAAATTTCGTGCAAATAAAAAGATATATAGGGACTTTGGTGCACCATTTACCTTAAATCGGACGAAAATATATATGGGAGCTATATCTAAATCTGAACCGATTTTTCCCAATTTCAATAGGGTTCGTCCTTGGGCCAAACAAGTGAGCTGTGCCAAATTTCATCCAAAGCGGATTATAAATGCGACCTGTACTTTGTTTACAATTTAACACCAACAGACGAATAGACGGACGGACGGACATGCATAGATCGACTCAGAAAGTGATTCTATGCATATTCTCAAAAGGAACTATGGGTCTATTTCGTTTCCTTTTGCCTGTTACAAACATATGCACAAAGACATAATACCCTGTACCACAGTGTGGTGAAGGGTATAAAAACGTAGAAAAATAATCAAAATCGAATGGGGTCCACTACAGGGGATAGACACCAGAGAAGTTCTGAAGATTTTTATTGTAACCTACGGTAATAAATCAACGGATTTTAATGCAGCTTAACAAATGTTGTCTCTACTGATTGTGGTAGACTCTTCCTTGGATCCGTGGTGGTCTATTCCAGGTATGAATCAACTTCAATTATTGGATCTGGATTTAAAACAAAATCGAACAATTAAAAAAATACAAAATTCGTGGCAATCTGACAAACATTAGAAACTATATATGGGCCAAAATTTCATTCCAATCGCAAAAACACTGCGTATTTCGCACACAATTTTGATGAAATCGGATGAATATATATATGGAAGCTATATCTAAATTTCAAGCGATCGTAATGAAACTTAATACACATAATTTTAGGTTCAGTCCGATACGTTGTGCATAATTTCGTTACAATCGGACAACATTTGGGTATTTGGTGCGCATTTTACATTAAATCGGACGAAACTAAATGAAGGAGCTATATCTAAATCTGAACCGATCTTAATGAACGGTTTACAAAATTGCACACCATTGAATTCATCCGACAACATGGAAATGTCAAATAAAGCATTCCGTGGCTATAAAATGCTCCCAAGGTGGCGGTTACCGAAATATCGTTATTTCTTAATACAATATTTCGGTGGCGGTTCCTTAATGGCCTTGGGAGCATTTTATAGCCATTATTTGACATTTCCATGTTGTCGGATGAATTCAATGGAGTACGTTCAAGTCTTGGAAGACAAATTATTGACATTTTGGGAAAGCAGCAACAATCAAGGACTCGTTTTTTAGCAGGACAACGCACCAGTTCATAAAAGTGGCCATACTCAAGTATGGTTAAAATCGAAAAATATTAAAATTTCCGACCAGAATCCGATCGAGAACATGTGTGGAATCTTGACTCGTCGTGTCTATGCAGAAAACAGCCAATACCAAACATTATTTTATTTCCAAGAAGTGATTATCGATGAATGGCGGTCAATCGATGAAGACTTGCGAATACTTTTGATCAACGTGTGATGGATAAAATTTTTGAACTTATTCAAAAAGGGAGGCCCCACCCATTATTAATAAAAGTTATTTTATTTTATTTAAGTTTTAAAAAATAAATTTTTCTAATTTTGTAAAAGTGCGTCTATAGTTATGCAACACCAGCAATTTTGAAAGTGCAGAATTCGGCGAAACCATAAAGAATAAATTAATTATTTTTGTTGAATAATAGGTGTTTTTGATCGTTTATTGTGAACAATAACTTAATGGGTCCATTTTATTTGTCAACTAACATACCAATTGAATTAAGGGTGCGTCTATAGTTATGATGCGCAGTGTATATCGAAATCTGAGCCGATTTCAGTAAAACTCAATTCACCTTTTTCTAAACTGTATTCGTTACGCTGGGCAACATTTCGTTGCAATCGAAGAAACTTTGGCGGCTTGGTGCACCATTTACATGAAATCGACGTCATACATGAGAGCTGTATATAGATATGATCCGATTTCAACGAAATCGTTCAATTTGGTACGCTCTCCAAAATTTCAGCCCAATTGGATAAACGCTGCATATTTGTTACGCAATTTTAATGAAATCGGATGAAAATATATATGGTAGCTATATTTAAATTTGAACCGATTTCAATAAAAGTTTATATATGTAATTCTAGGCTTCGGTACGATTTATATAATTTCATCACAATCGCATAAATGGTGCGTATTTAGCACCCAATTTTGATGAAATCGTATGAATATATATATGAGAAATATATCAAAATCTGTGTGAACGACTGAATGTCAATGCCATTAATGGACCATACCAATGCGGCTCCTGGCCTAGCAAATTCACCATCGATCAGATTTTCACTCTGTGCCAGAACCTGGAAAAAAACTCACGAAAAACACATTGACACATTTCAACTATTCCTCGACTATAAAGCCGCATTCGACAGCGCCATCCGTTCAGAGGTACTTAAAGCCATGTCTGCGTTTGACATTCCTACAAAATTAATACGGCTATGCAGGTTAACTTTAACTAGTACAATGTAAAGTAAGGTAGGAAAGGACGTCTCGGAGCCCTTCAATACCGACCGAGGATTCAGACAATATGACAGTTTGTCCTGTGACCTGTTCAACATCCTGCTTGAAAAGGTCATACGAGATGCAAATGTGAACAGAAATGGCACTCTGTACACCAAACAGCATATGTTACTCACCTACGCCGACGACATCGACATAATGAGTCGAACATTGCGAGCGGTAACAGCCACCTTTGAACACATTGAAAAGGAGTCTGCCAAAGTGGGAATGGAGAGTAAATGGCGAAAGGACCAAGCTGATAATATCAACGCGCAAGACGTCCAATAGACTCGGACAAACTGTGGAACTTGAATACTACAGCTTTGAGGTAGTGAACGATTATATATACCTCGGTACCGCCATAAAAAACGAAGGACATCAGCTTTGAAATCCGGAGAAGGATTGTGATGGCCAACAGATGCTACTATGGTCTAAGTAAGCAGTTTAGAAACAAGGCCACCTCCCGCCAGACCAAACTCACACTTTACAAGACGCTGATACTACCCGTGCTATTATATGGATCAGAAGCAAGGGTACTTGCGCAAGCAGATGAGGCAGCTCTTGGGGTGTTTGAGAGAAATATTCTCCGAAAGATCTACGGGCCGATCTGCGCCGACGGTGAATATCGGCGTCGAATGAACCACGAGCTTTACAATTTATACGCGAACATCGACATAGTCAGTCGTATTGAGCTGCAGCGACTACGGTGGCTAGGCCATGTTGTGCGGATGAATGAAAATGCCCCAGCTCAAAAGGCATATAAAAGCGAGCCAAGTAATGGTTCACGCAGAAGGGGAAGGCCACGAATCCGATGGAAAGATCAAGTAGAAGACAACATCTCGGAAAATGGTCTTTCAAATTGGATGAGATGCGCACACTGGAAATGACGCGTCTGGAAATCTTTTTTAAGCTCGGCTTATGGAACAACCATTCTGTCATAAGCCAGCTAAGTAGGTATTTCAAAATCTGACCCGATTTTATTAAAACTTAATATAAATCATTCTAGACATAAATCGGTACGCCTTCAAAAAATGTCATCTTTACCTGACACACAGTGGGCATTCGTGCAGAAATCGGTCTCCGACCAAGGGTCTCCGAGTGATTGGTTGCTGTCGTATACGTGTTGTGAATCTATGAACAAAGATACCCTGTACGACAGAGTGTTGTATGGAGATCACCTTTTTTTTAAAGGATCTACAGAGCTATAAGCGTGGAGTTTTTTTAATGTATATGTTTCAAAGGATTACACTGTGCAACAAGAGTTTGGAAGTAAAAAATTCTAGATATAATAACTTAATCTCTTATGGTTCTATGAAAAATATTCTTTAAAAATGTACACTTACAACTCTGATGGGGATTTGAAAAATATTTTTTTAAAAATTCCGCGCTTATAGCTCTGATGGTCCTTTGGATTCATATTAAACAATATTTTTCAAAGGATTTTCGGATGGAAATTTTTTACCCAGTACATCAAGAATCCACAAATGTTAAAATCTCCATAAGTCAAGTTTTAGAGATATGGCGGGATGATTTTGTTCTTGGCAATTCTGACGTCCATAGAGAGAAATCTGTATATCTTTGTGCCTGGCTGTTGCATTTTTTTTTTTTTTTTTGAGATGACATATCTTCGGTCAAATGGAATGAGGAATATTTTTGAAAAACGTATCCTGCTTCTATGCCGAGTAATTTTTAAAGCATATTATTGAAGGGACAATCAGAGCTATAATTCCGAACTTTTTAAATACAAATTTTCAAAGGGATTAGTTGAGTTTGTATATACTTAAAATTTTTTATTTGTTTTTAATCATGGATTTTTTGAGATTTCATCTTTTTTCAATAAGTCATAGAAAAATATTAGTTCTTCAATGGTAGACATTAAATTCTTCTATTGAATGCTGATAATTTCGCTTGTCAATATTTCCTAAAACAAATCGGAACAAATACAAAGTGCATGATTTCAATCAATTGTCGTCATCGTTTACCTATTCGTGTGGCGGCCAAAAGTAGGAATCTCAAATTACGTCATCCATTATCGAATATTGAATGTCAAAATAGTTCAATTGATTTAAAGAGATACATATTAATCGAAAATAAATTGAAGTACATGGAAGGTAAACATAAGTATTTGCCAGAGAATTTGGGTTTCTCTTCAAGTGGGTATATTTTTAAAGGAAATAAAAAAAAAAACTTTAAAAAATCCACGCCTTAGATGGTCCTTGAAAAAATATTCTTTAAAAAATCCACGCCTTAGATGGTCCTTGAAAAAATATTCTTTAAAAAATCCACGCCTTAGATGGTCCTTGAAAAAATATTCTTTAAAAAATCCACGCCTTAGATGGTCCTTGAAAAAATATTCTTTAAAAAATCCACGCCTTAGATGGTCCTTGAAAAAATATTCTTTAAAAAATCCACGCCTTAGATGGTCCTTGAAAAAATATTCTTTAAAAAATCCACGCCTTAGATGATTTGGCCCTTGAAAAAATATTCTTTAAAAAATCCACGCCTTAGATGATTTGGCCCTTGAAAAAATATTCGTTTAAAAAATCCACGCCTTGGATGGCTGGCTACTTGAAAAAATATTCTTTAAAAAATCCACGCCTACTGGGCTACTTGAAAAAATATTCTTTAAAAAATCCACGCCTTAGATGGTCCTTGAAAAAATATTCTTTAAAAAATCCACGCCTTAGATGATTTGGCCCTTGAAAAAATATTCTTTAAAAAATCCACGCCTTAGATGATTTGGCCCTTGAAAAAATATTCTTTAAAAAATCCACGCCTTAGATGGTCCTTGAAAAAATATTCTTTAAAAAATCCACGCCTTAGATGGTCCTTGAAAAAATATTCTTTAAAAAATCCACGCCTTAGATGGTCCTTGAAAAAATATTCTTTAAAAAATCCACGCCTTAGATGATTTGGCCCTTGAAAAAATATTCTTTAAAAAATCCACGCCTTAGATGATTTGGCCCTTGAAAAAATATTCTTTAAAAAATCCACGCCTTAGATGGTCCTTGAAAAAATATTCTTTAAAAAATCCACGCCTTAGATGGTCCTTGAAAAAATATTCTTTAAAAAATCCACGCCTTAGATGATTTGGCCCTTGAAAAAATATTCTTTAAAAAATCCACGCCTTAGATGGTCCTTGAAAAAATATTCTTTAAAAAATCCACGCCTTAGATGGTCCTTGAAAAAATATTCTTTAAAAAATCCACGCCTTAGATGGTCCTTGAAAAAATATTCTTTAAAAAATCCACGCCTTAGATGATTTGGCCCTTGAAAAAATATTCTTTAAAAAATCCACGCCTTAGATGATTTGGCCCTTGAAAAAATATTCTTTAAAAAATCCACGCCTTAGATGGTCCTTGAAAAAATATTCTTTAAAAAATCCACGCCTTAGATGGTCCTTGAAAAAATATTCTTTAAAAAATCCACGCCTTAGATGATTTGGCCCTTGAAAAAATATTCTTTAAAAAATCCACGCCTTAGATGATTTGGCCCTTGAAAAAATATTCTTTAAAAAATCCACGCCTTAGATGATTTGGCCCTTGAAAAAATATTCTTTAAAAAATCCACGCCTTAGATGGTCCTTGAAAAAATATTCTTTAAAAAATCCACGCCTTAGATGGTCCTTGAAAAAATATTCTTTAAAAAATCCACGCCTTAGATGATTTGGCCCTTGAAAAAATATTCTTTAAAAAATCCACGCCTTAGATGATTTGGCCCTTGAAAAAATATTCTTTAAAAAATCCACGCCTTAGATGGTCCTTGAAAAAATATTCTTTAAAAAATCCACGCCTTAGATGGTCCTTGAAAAAATATTCTTTAAAAAATCCACGCCTTAGATGGTCCTTGAAAAAATATTCTTTAAAAAATCCACGCCTTAGATGGTCCTTGAAAAAATATTCTTTAAAAAATCCACGCCTTAGATGGTCCTTGAAAAAATATTCTTTAAAAAATCCACGCCTTAGATGGGAAAAAATATTCTTTAAAAAATCTACGCCTTAGATGGTCCTTGAAAAAATATTCTTTAAAAAATCCACGCCTTAGATGGTCCTTGAAAAAATATTCTTTAAAAAATCCACGCCTTAGATGGTCCTTGAAAAAATATTCTTTAAAAAATCCACGCCTTAGATGGTCCTTGAAAAAATATTCTTTAAAAAATCCACGCCTTAGATGGTCATTGAAAAAATATTCTTTAAAAAATCCACGCCTTAGATGGTCCTTGAAAAAATATTCTTTAAAAAATCCACGCCTTAGATGGTCCTTGAAAAAATATTCTTTAAAAAATCCACGCCTTAGATGGTCCTTGAAAAAATATTCTTTAAAAAATCCACGCCTTAGATGGTCCTTGAAAAAATATTCTTTAAAAAATCCACGCCTTAGATGGTCCTTGAAAAAATATTCTTTAAAAAATCCACGCCTTAGATGGTCCTTGAAAAAATATTCTTTAAAAAATCCACGCCTTAGATGGTCCTTGAAAAAATATTCTTTAAAAAATCCACGCCTTAGATGGCCTTGAAAAAATATTCTTTAAAAAATCCACGCCTTAGATGGTCCTTGAAAAAATATTCTTTAAAAAATCCACGCCTTAGATGGTCCTTGAAAAAATATTCTTTAAAAAATCCAGGCCTTAGATGGTCATTGAAAAAATATTCTTTAAGAAATCCAGGCCTTAGATAGTCATTGAAAAAAATATTCTTTAAAAATCCACGCCTTAGATGGTCCTTGAAAAAATATTCTTTAAAAAATCCAGGCCTTAGATGGTCATTGAAAAAATATTCTTTAAGAAATCCAGGCCTTAGATAGTCATTGAAAAAAATATTCTTTAAAAATCCACGCCTTAGATGGTCCTTGAAAAAATATTCTTTAAAAAATCCACGTCTTAGATGGTCTGTGCTTATCGCTTACATAGTTCTTTGGATTTAGAATTTTTTGCGTCCCCCTCTTATACATCCCTCTACTTGGGCCATAGTCAAACCTTTTCTTTTTTACCCTTATCTCTGTTACTAAAATTGAAAACACACACAATCTCTTCTATATATATTTTTTATTGGTGGGGAGAGATAATGGGTTCAATATTTATTTTTTTTTGAATGCGGACGTTTGTAGTTGGACACACGAGTCTGTTAGCACAAAAAAAAAAACGTCATCAGTGTAGAGTTTCATATCGGTAGGCATTGAATTCAATTCGAAATTCCCAATAAAATAGCTGCAAAATGATTCGATGTTTATTTTGTTGTTATTGTTAATTTGTAACTCAGCATTTACGAAAGGTTATTCAACTTTTGTAATTTAAGACAGAATGTATTTTTTTGGTTTGTTGTTGCAATTTGGGGTTAATTAAAATTAAAAAAATATATTGCATATAGTAGGGGGTTATAGATAGAGGAAATAGTTCGGTTAATACCTATACCGAATAAAATAAATAAATTAAGAAAAAATTGGATTTTTTATATCTTTAATTGTGAGTTTTTTTTGTAAAAAAACATATTTTGCGATATGAGCTTTTTGTTAAAAACGTGACAAGGTATGGAATATTGTCTTTATTTTTTTTCGTGGAAATGAAATAAAGAGGAAACGAATAAACTTCACAAAGTGAAAATAGGTAAAGAACGTGGTCTGTGTCATACACTATACGAGGGTTATGTTATAGTAAAATTTTCACTAGGAAATAATTTCCGCTACGCCCGCTATTAAAAATATGGTCAATTGAAAAGTCCACGATCTGTTATAAGAACATGTTTATTTCGAAATAATTATACCCTACACAACTATGTTGTCAGGGTATTATAGTTTTGTGCAGCCCCAAGAGTTTATAACGCCGCGAAATATTGGTCCTTGACCCACCTTTAAGTATACCGATCGTCATATCTCGACTAGCTGAGTCGATCTAGACATGTGTGTCCGTCCGTCCGTCCGTCTGTCCATTATAATTTGTAAATACGATACAGGCCACAGTTATGGACCAATCTTCACTTAATATTTAAGGGATGAAATGGACCTATTTGTCGCTTTTTCTAGTCGCCCTAGAGGCCGCAATTATGACCCAAACATCGCGAATTTTTACATGGAGAAGGGAATCGGGCTAAAGAATAATTAGCGGGTCAAATGGACCCTGACTTTTGTATGAAATATGACAAAATTTGTATTCTATAACATATATATTTATTCCTGAAGGACATAGACCCGATAAGTCGATAGTATATCCAAGAGAAGTCGTTGGCCTTTAAATTGATACCAATATTAGGTGCTTACGTATTCAGATATTATTTAGTAAACCATTACCACACTGGAGGGCGGAAATATAGCGCTGATCGCATTGACGCATTATGATCAAGAACGCCTGTGATTTTCGGTGATGATCAGATAATAATTTTGGGATAAAGTGGACCGAAATCTAAATTTTATGTGTTTTTTTTTCGAGTCGATATATAGGCCACAATTATAAGGCGAACATTACAATACATCCCACGGGGAATGGAATAAGGACATATACCGAATATTAGAACTATTCAGAAAATATGTCAGTGTAAGGAAGAGCTGTTGATCTCTAACCGGGCAAGAGGGTGCAAATATTACGAAATATTGTCCAGGCTCGGAATAAAAATCCGCAGAAAGTTAGTCTAGGGTCGGAATATAAATCCGCGGAATGTTAGAGTTCCGTGGTAGTTGTGTAAGGTATCGTATGGTCGGCCCCGTCCGACTATACTGCTCCGCTAAATGGTTTTAACTAATATTTTTCAAAAAAACTCGGAGCATCCTTTTTAAGAAAACATATGTTTGAGGAATTGCATTCATTGCTTTTTCAATTATATTTTTCAAAGGACAGCTAGAGCCTACAATAGGAATAATAACTTCAAATTTCAGAATTCTAGCTCTATCGTTACTCCCAAAATTCAAATAGTACCAAATTTAGTACAATTTAGTAGTCGAATTACCAAAACTACCTACATTCCTCAATTCTACACTCCAACAGTAATCTTAATTTAATTTTTTTTTATTATTCCAGCTGTATAGTATCAAATTTAGTACCATTTATAAATCCATGCCATCAATCCTACACTCCAACAATAATCTTATTTCCAAATTTCAGTTTTCTAACTCTATCGGTTCAGCTAAATCCAAATTGTACCAAATTTAGTAATATTTAGTACACATTAGTAGAAAAGTTTCAAAACTTCCTACACACCGCAATTCTACACCCCAACAGTTATCCTGACTCCAAATTTCGGGATTCCAGCTCTAATGGTTCAGCCAAAATGCAAAGTGTACCAAATTTAGTACCATTTAACTACCACATACCTCTATTCTACAATGCAGTAATAATCTTATTTTCAAATTTAATTGTTCAAGATCTGTCGGTTAACCCAAATCCAAAGTGTACCAAATATAGTACCATTTAGTACTTTTCGTATTCATAAGTACAAATATCAAAAAAAACTTCTTAAATATCTCAATTCTACACTCCAATAAATTTCAGAATTCCAGCTCCATAAGTTCCTCAAAATTCAAATCGTAGCAAATTCAGTGCCGTTTAGAACTTTCCGTATACACTTCCAAAGCCACCTCCTAATATCGACTCTACTTCACAACCTTACTTCGCATTCCAAATTTCAAGTTTTTATATCTTTCTGTTCATATGCTACGTCCGATCGACCCGAGGAGCGAATATCGATTCGGACCATTACCTTGTGGCAGCCAAGGTACGCACCCGTCTTAATGTTGCAGCAAAGGTGCGATCCAATACAACACGGAAACTCGACGTCGAAAAGCTGCAAACACAACAGGTAGCCGAGGCCTACTCCGCTCAACCTACCCATCTGCTTGAAGTAAGCACTTCCTGCCCCGATAATAGTATAGAAGCACAATGGCAAAGAATTGCCCACTCCCTACAAACTGCAGCAAAAAGAACAATTGGGTACCAAAAAACCACCACCAAGAAACCCATGGTACGATCAGGAGTGTCGTAATGCGACTGATGTGAAAACACAGCGTATAGGGCAACCCTGCAGACAGTAGCAACACGTAACGTGATGGAGAATTATCGGGAGAAAAGGAGAGAGGAGAAACGTGTTTTCAGAAAAAAGAAGAAAGAACAAGGAAAACGTGAGCGTGAGCTCATCGAGATGTACAGGAGTCAAAATGAAGTTCGGAGATTTTACAAACGAGTAAAACACCAAACCGAAGGCTTTGGTGCAGGCACATCCTCCTGTAGAGATGAAGAAGGATGGTGACAGATACAGACAGCGTGTTGAGGATCTGGAAGGAGCATTTCGAAAAGCTTCTAGTATCAAATAGTGGCGATGAAGAAGATACCCCAGAACCAATACGAGATGATGGTATAGAGTGTATACCATCTAGCCAAGATGAGATCATAAAAGCAATTAATCGACTCAAGAACAACAAAGCAGCAGGAGTGATGGGTTACCAGCCGAACTATTCAAGACTGGTCGCCAGATGCTGGTCAGGAGCATGCACCAGCTGATTAGTACAATTTGGCTAGATGAATGCATGCCCAATGATTGGACCCACGAAAAACACATCGATACATACCACCTATTTGTCGACTATAAAGCCGCAATCGACAGCCCTATCCGTTCAGAGGTGTTTAAAGCCATGTCTGCGTTCGGCATTCCTGCAAAAATTAATACGGCTATGTAGGATAACTTTAAGTGGCACAAGGTCAGCAGTTAAAGTAGGAAAGGACCTATCGGAGCCCTTCAATACCGAACGAGGATTCAGACAAGGTGACAGTTTGTCGTGTGATCTTTTTAACACCCTGCTGGAAAAGGGCTTACGAGACGCAAAGGTGAACAGAAATGGCACTCTGTACACCAAACAACACATGTTACTCGCCTACGCCGATGACATCGATATAATGGGTCGAACATTGCGAGCGGTAACAGCCACCTTTAAACAAATTGAAAAGGAGTCTGCCAAAGTGGGTCTGGCAGTAAACGGCGAGAAGACCAAGCTGATGGTATCAACGCTCAAGACGTCCAGTAGACTCGGACCAACTGTGGAACTTGAGAACTACAGCTTCGAGGTAGTTAAAGACTTTATATACCTTGGTACCGACATAAATAAAACGAATGACATTAGTTTTGAAATTCGGAGAAGGATTGTGATGGCCAACAGATGCTACTATGGTCTAAGTAAGCAGTTTAGAAACAAGGCCACCTCCCGCCAGACCAAACTCACACTTTACAAGACGCTGATACTACCCGTGCTATTATATGGATCAGAAGCAAGGGTACTTGCGCAAGCAGATGAGGCAGCTCTTGGGGTGTTTGAGAGAAATATTCTCCGGGCCGATCTGCGCCGACGGTGAATATCGGCGTCGAATGAACCACGAGCTTTACAATTTATACGCGGACATCGACATAGTCAGTCGTATTGAGCTGCAGCGACTACGGTGGCTCAAAAGGCATATAAAAGCGAGCCTACTGATGGTTCCCGTAGAAGGGGAAGGCCACGAATTAGATGGAAAGACCAAGTAGAAAACAACATCTTGGAACGTGATCTTCCAAATTGGTGGACTTGCGCACAAGACCGACGCGCTTGGAAATCTTTTTGTAAGCTCGGCTTATGGAACAACCGTTCTGTAACAAGCCAGCGTAAGTAAGTCATATGCTACGAAATTGTAACAAATTTAGTACATTTTAGTACTTTTCGGATACTTATAGTTTGAATTAAAAAAAA
The DNA here is from genome assembly GCF_032173495.1 of Musca vetustissima. NCBI lineage: Eukaryota > Metazoa > Arthropoda > Insecta > Diptera > Muscidae > Musca > Musca vetustissima. The sequence goes on from NW_026872672.1 coordinate 107,655, forward strand.
AAAAAACCCTATGTTACATCTATCCTACACTCCATCAATGACTCTCAATCCAAATTTCAGAGTTCTAGCTGCACCGGAATGGTGCAAATACAAATGGTACCACATTTAGTACTTTTTGTTCCATTCCAGTACAAATTTCCAAAAACCCAGCCTTATCTGACAACTTTGGACTAAGGTTCACCACAAATTTCAAGATTCTATCTTCAGCCGTTTCGTCTGGGTCAAGATTGGAAATTTTGAGAGGATTACCAAAATTTTTTAAGAATACTTTTGAAGGCCTATCTAAGCGAGGATTCTAAAAGATCTTTGGATTTTTTTGAATAAAATTTTTATGAACTATTAAAATCGCTTTTTTTTAGAATATATTTCATGATATCCTTTCCCTGACTTCAGGGTCTTCACGCCCTCAAATAGACATATTTTTTTAATCTAATATTTTTTCTTTTTTAATTTTTTTCTTTTTAATCTTCTTTCTATAAAATCGTGACTTAGCAGTATTAAGATTCTAAGCACCGTGACTTACCACGTTAGATATTTCCCATTCGTTCTCTAATTGTTTATATCCGTTCGATTGTTTGCTCCAGTTTAGAATAGCCAAAATTTATTCATTTGATGTTCGGATAGCTGCCGTCGTTTTTTTTCAACGAAATGTGTTAAAATTAAAACACTATTTTTTGATTTCGTTTTCCGTTTTTTTTTCTTGTTTCAATAAATCACAAAACTACAATGAAAAAAAATTATATTTCCGAATTTTTATTTTCGTTGAAAACACACATTTGGTATTAAGTTTAAAATCGTACCGTTTTTTTTTTAATAATTTGAGGTAATTAACACTTCTTTAACACATCACCGAGAATTGTTAACACATTTTTTAGACAGAAATTTTGTTTTTCATTTTTTGGAGAGGTTTAGATAACCTGAGGAGATTATGAGCAGTACAAAACGATTTAAGAAAGAATAAAAAACATCCCTTAAGATGTTGAAATTCTGCAAGAAAAGTCGAATTGGAGAAACAGGTATAGTAGGTGTTATGTTCAATCTGGTAGAACTTTTTTATACACTACACAGCGCAGAACCAAAAGAAAGTAGTGATAACAACCTGGAATAGCTGATTTACCAGCACTGGTTGCCTAGGTCTAAAAATGCATCTGGAATACCTATAGAGTACCTGACATCGAACGGGATCGCATAATGGGCGCCACACCTAAACCTGGTGTAGCTGCTTTACCAGCACTGGTTGCCTAGGTCTAAAAATACATCTGGAATGCCTATAGAGTACCTGACATCGAACGGGATTGCATAATGGGCGTCACACCAAAACATGACACTAACATCCTGGGGTTAGTGTCAAAGCATGGGCAATGACTCAGAGCTTCATCTAAAATATATGAAGGTTCTATTGGCATAAACGTCGAGTCCAATGGACTTGCACTAATATTTTTATTCTCTTGACATTTCAAATGTCTCTGATCAATTACTTTTTATGGCTCATTAAAATATTATGTTTTTTACGAAGTAAAAAAACCGCAACATTTCACTTAGCAAAAGGGAAGTGGTGTATATAAAAATCGGTTTAAAGAAAATATTGTAGCGGAAGTTCGTCCGTCTGTCTGTCTACACATCTCAACGAATTGGATAATTGAGTTAGGATAGCGGAGGGCACTGAATCATAATTATGCCGACTTGAAAGAAACGGAGAACATGAGGCGAACACATTGACAAAAAAAAAAAAAAAAGAAAAAAATGGATTGGATTGAACATGCATGGATACAACAATAATTACAGTGGCTAACAAATAAAAGGAACGGATGAACGATCTATAAAACTTAAAAAAAAACTTAAAAAAAGTTTGAGTTATTTTAAAGTGGGACCCAGAAATATCTACCTCGAAAAATAACATTATCCTAGAATGTCACACCAATTATTAAAATGGCGCCCAAACTCACTATACGATGAACGCCAAAAAATTGATTTTTTTCCTAAATTTTCGAATCGTTGGAGTTACTTAAGAGTGGGTCCCAGATATATCCATCTTAAAAAATATTATCATAGAATATCGCAGTAATTATTAAAATGGCGCCCAACTGATAGTTCTACCCCACAATAGATGAAGGCCAAAAAAAAGTTTTTTTTTTAAATTTTCTGATAAATCAGATAAAAAACCACTGCAAACATCAAAGTGGCGCCCAACGATAAAAAATTGGATTGAATTGAACAGGCATGGATACAACAATAAGTACAGTGGCTAACGAATAAAAGGGACAGATGAACGAAGAAAAATCAAAGGGTTCGTTCGTATTATCCATGTTTATCAATCTATAAAAATGCTGGAGTTATTTAAAAATGGGTTCCAAATAATCAACCTCGAAATAACATTATCCTAGAATGTCACAGCAATTATCAAAATGGCGCCCAACCTGACTATACGATGAACGCCAAAAAATTGATTTTTTTTTCTAAATTTTCGAATCGTGGGTCCAAGATATATGTTAGAGTTATTTAAAAATGGGTTCCAAATAATCAACCTCGAAATAACATTATCCTAGAATGTCACAGCAATTATCAAAATGGCGCCCAACCTCACTATACGATGAACGCCAAAAAATTAATTTTTTTTCTAAATTCTGGAATCGTGGGTCCCAGATATATCAATCTCAAAAAAATATTCTCATAGAATGACACAGCATTTATTAAAATGGCGCCCAACTGATAGTTCTACGCCACTATAGATGAAGGCAAAAAAAAGTTTTTTTTTTTAATTTTCTGATAAATCAGATAAAAAAGCATTTTGCAAAAATGCCACTGCAAACATCAAAATGGCGCCCAACGATGTACACCACAAATAGTATTTTTTTTTAATTTGTAGATTTAAAGTGTAGATTTTGTTCGATGTAGGCATTTTTCATTGACTGTTCAAAAAAAAAAAAAAAAAAAAATCATTCTGCAAGAATATCAATCTAAATATCAATGTTGCGCCCAACTGCTGGTTTCAATCCACGCCAAAAAATAGAAATTTTCGAAACGTTGGAGTTATCAACTCAAATATCAATATGGCGCCCAATAGTTTATTTCAATGCATTTAAACTAATCAGCAAAAATCATTCAGCAATAATTCATTTGCAATAAGTGCGCCCAACAGACAGATTTTACTTTACGTTATCAATTTGATTTGAAAACGTCTCCAATATCCTCAAAATACCGAGAATACCCCCATGTGGAGGCTATTGCTAAAGGTGATTTTTTTAACCCTTTCAGTGTTTTTGTCGAATATATTCGACATTTAAAATTACTCTCTTCCTTTGCAATTTTTCGGTTATCCTACGTACCGTTACAATTGATGTCCTTGTTTTTGCTGAAAAGCAGACAAAACTGTCCGAGGATTAGAATAAGAATTGCTTTTTTTCTAAACTCTGTGCCTTCATATGATTTTAAGTACAAAATTTTAGATTTTTATTCCGACAAAAAATTTTTGTGACACTGAAAGGGTTAAGGTTGTTTGCCACCGGAGAAACCAAAATATCATATTTTCGTTGTAAAACGTTTGAAATCGAGGTGCAAGAATTTCTGTACAATAAGCCAAATTGACGTCCAAGAATTCATTTCCAAAAAACCAAAGTGGCGCCCAACAGATAGTTTTACGTTACGCTATCAATTCGTTTGGAAAACGTTTCCAATATCTTCAAAGTTCGGAAGGGAGTCGTTTTTGTCGCTTGCTCACCCAAATTATAATATTACAGTTATTTTGGTTGGAAAATGCTACAAGAATTTTTGTCCATTCAGAGAAAGTGGCGCCCAAAGGTGAACGCCAAAAAAAATTTGTTTTTTGTTATTGTATTTAAAATTGTTTATTTATTAAAGCAATTAAAAATCATTTTGCAAAAATGTACTTCCAAAATGGGTTAGTGGCGCCCAACTTATGATTTTATTCTATCCTCCAGTTTAATTGCCGTGTCCTTTAATCCATTCATTTTAACAAAAATCTATTATTGTTTTATTTAAAAAAGTCAAAAACCATTTCTTAAGAATTTATTTCCAAACCATTAAATTGGCGCCCAACTGATGGTTTTATTCTACGCTATCAAATACGATTAATTCGGTTGAGAAACGTGCCCAAAGCTCTCAACTGATGGTTTTATTCTACACTGACAAATTCGGCTGGGAAAGGTGCCCAAAATCTTCAAAATATGGAAAATTGGACGGTATAGTTAGAGGTGGAGTTTCTTCGTTAGGCATATTTTTTTCCTCCATCCAAAAGGTGTAAGTGGCGCCCAACTGATGGTTTTATCTTTTCCTCTAGCTTAATTGCCACGTTCATTATTCCAGTTATTTTAACAAAACTCAATTGTTGTTTTATTTAAAAAAATCAAAAATTTCGTTTCAAAAAATAAAATTGGCGCCCAACTGATGGCTTCGTTCTACACTGTAAAATTACACTGATTCGGTTTGAAAACGTGCCCAAAATTTTTAAAATATAGAAAAAAGGTATCTTTATATGAGGGATATATCTAAAGGTGGAAATGAGAACCGTTTGTAACTCATCGAAATATTCATGTCCGACCCTATAAAGTATATATATTCTTGATCAGGGTAAAATTCTAAGACGATCTAGCCATGGCGTCCGTCTGTCCGTCCGTCTGTTGTAATCACGCTATCTTCTGAAGGAATTGAGATAGGGTGCTGAAATTTTGCATAAGGTTGTCTTTTGTCTGCAGGCAGGTCAAGTTCGAAGATGGGATATATCAGTCCACGTTTAGGCATAGCTCCCATATAAGGGTACCCCCAAATTTTCGGTATTTTGGGGTTCTTGACCGTGTTTTTCAACCAAATTCGCTGAAATTTGGTACGTTGGGTTCTTATCGGGTACTAAATGTCTCCACAAAAAAAATACGAGTAAAAGTCCACTTTTTCTGGTAGCCCCCATATAACGGCACCTCCTAATTTTCAGTATTTTGGGGGGTTTTTTGATCGTATTTTTCCACCGAATTGGCTGTAATTTAGTATTTTGAGTGCTTAATAGGTACCAAATTTCTCCACAAAAAATTATGAATATAGGTCCATTTTTTCGGGTAGCCCCCATATAAGGGTATCCCCAATATTCGGTATTTTGGGGATCTTGAGCGCGTTTTACAACCGAATTCGCTGCAATTTGGTATTTTGTAGTCGTATATGGTAACAAATCTCCCTACCAAAAATTATTTATATTCGACCCCTTTTTGGGGTAGTCCCCATATAACCCCCTTTTTTATATTAAAGTACTTATCTAATTTCTTCCACGTTTTGGGTTTGGTTCTAAGAGTCTGTCGTAATAATTTAACCTGCGGAGGATATCGACATAAAGCTAGAACGTAAGGTTCTATAATGAACTATACATGAACTATGACCCGCATTTAGGCTTAGCCCCTGTGTGGGAGGTATCAGAAGCAGTGGACCGATAGTCCACATCTTCGAACCTCAACTATGTTTGGAAGAAATAATAAGATAGGCACAGGTTGGATGAAATCTAAATTTTCTGGGACATGGTTCACATTATTGTTTACATAATCGCGTTGTAGAAATGTCGGTATAGGTCCCCTTTTTGGTATTTTCCCTACATTTTCATTTCAAATACCTGTCAGTATATCTATGGTGGAGGTTATCCAAAGTTCGGCCCGGCCGAACTTAACGCTTTTTCACTTGTTTTTAACTCAAAGTGGCGCCCAACTAATAGTTTTCTTCATCGAAACGATAAACGTCAACAATTTGTTTTAATTTAATTTATTAAAAAATCTACATGAGATTATTTCCAAAATGTTAAAGTGGATGACCAACTGATGACATCTCTATATATGAGTCCTGTATCTAAATGTGATCTAATAAGGAAACGTTTAGTGGGAAGACTTTTTACGAAATGCGAAACCAAAAATATCAAATTGTATTCAATTTGTTTGCAAAAGATTTTAATTTATTTTTCCTAGGAAGAAGACAGTTAAAAATAGTTTTTTTCTTTTCCACGTACTTTAAGCCCATTTCATTTCACTAAAAATATATCATAGTGGCGCCCAACATTATTTTTTGTGTCGTTTAAACAATTTATTCATATTCCAATTACACAGAGTCGGCAGTACAATTCAAAATGATCTTCCAAAATATTATCCTTACAAATCGTTGAAGTTATTTCAATTTTTTTTTTTCAATTACAGAGAGTCAACTGTTCAGTGCGAAGAGATCTTATCCTTACAGGTCGTTGAAATTATTTTTTAATTTTCTTTCAAATTCCACTAATTTTTTTTTGCTTTGCATTTTTTATTTTTTATGATTTCCACTTTATATTATTTTCATTTTTATCTTAGCGATTTTCTTACAATGTATTGAACACAAAAAAAAAAAACACAATTTTTTATTATTATTATTATATACGATGTCAACCGAACAACGACGAGCTGACTACCGTACCAAACAAATTTCGTTGAATACCGCCGCTAAACTGTTTTGAACTATCGAATAAAAAAAACGAAAGGGAACATCTCCATAATTTGCAAAGTGAACATAAAATGTATTCTCACCAGAAAAGAGAAAGAGAGTGAGGGAGGGAGAGAGAGAAAATGAGAGTGTTATACAGTGGGTCCAAACAAATTACGCATGAACAAATAAATAAATTTCTATATCATCCGCATTGGAACGAAGTGTATTTTAAATTTGTCAATTCATTTGCAACACCTTGAAATTTTCATCGGTGACTCGAAAGAAGACAGAATTCTGACCACACAAATTTTATACATGTCCTTCTTCTGAAAACACGTTAGTGCTTTGAATTTTTTTAAATTCACTGCTACTACTCTAGGATATTTGGTAATGATTCCATTTTTCATTACCAAATATCCTATAGTAGTATAGGTCCACATTTTGGCATAGGCTATATCTAAATGAGACTTTTTACGTAATGAGAATTAAAAGAATATCAAATCACAGTCAATTCGCTTATAAACAATTTGAAATCATTCTACATGAATGTGTTTTCAAAAATGCAAAGTGGCGCCCAACTAGTAGTTTTACTGCACGAAACGATAATCTTCTTTAATTTAATTTATTTCAAATTGTTTGCTTTAATTTATTAAAAAAATAATAGATATCATTCTGCATGAATTTATTTCCCAAATGTTAAAGTGGCGCCCAACGGATGGTAACTTTATATGAGTTCACATTTTGGCATAGACTCCATTATAACGGTCCCGCCCCATTATCGGTATTTTGAAGGATTCATCAATTTTTTAATTAGGTCCATGCATTGGTAATGACTCCATATAATGGTCCCGCCCGTTGTAGGTATTTTGATGGGAATTAACAATGAAGTTGTTATAATTTTACTTTCAGATTCTTGGGGGTTAAATTTCTTAAAGAAATATATAAATATTCATCCATTCACTGGCATATCCGCATATAATGCTGCCTCCACATTTTCCGTATTATAGAGTCTTATGAAGCTATTTTGCCCAATAGAAGTAGCTGAATATGGATTTTTTGAGTTCTTGGAGGGTAGATGTTAGATTTTTTCTCAGACAAATGATAATCAATTGATATAATCAATTTTTGCAGAACATTTTTCACATAGCGTCCAGATGAGAATCCCAATCATTTCCGGTTCTTCGATTAAAAAAATCTTTCACACTAAAAGTTTTTAAATTAGGTCCATGCGCTGATGTAGCCCCATATAATGGTTCCGCCCTATATTTGGTATTTTAACTTTATTCTCCACAAAAAATTAAAAAAATTACAGTATTTTCACATTCCAGAATCTTGGAGGGTGAAACATGTATATTCAGAAAAGCTAGATATGGGCACATATCTTCTCGGTAACACCCCTATTCGCCTTATTTCGAATTATCGGAGGGTAAAATAATCGAAGTGGATGTAATTTGACATTACAGGTTTTTGGAGGGCGCAAATTTTCTATTATGTTTTGATATTTTCCTATATAAACGTTTCACAACTTTTTCGATATTTTGAAGACTTTAGGAGTTTTATTTCCAATCGAAGTGGCTGTAACTTCTAATTTTGACTTCTTGTCGGGTAAATGACAGACATTTGTCAATATTAGTCCTGGCTTATTATCGATATTTTGGTAATTTTAGCCGCTTTTATTTTCAGTCGAAGTGGGTGTAATTTTGCTATTTCAGACTTTCTTTCAAAACTTTGTCTATGTTGGATCATGAACATTTTTTGTGTAGATTCACATCTCTGCTTTGACGTAGTCCCATATAAATATCTTGTACCATTTGCCGTTTTTTTTCCAAATCGAAGTGACGCAAATTTTGAATTTCGGATTTTTGGGGAGCAAAAAATTTCCTTGTACACAATTTTCAACATAGGGGGTACAATATTTTCACAGAAATCTTTTAAAATGTGTTCTGACTTGGCCTACAAATATAGATCCCGGCTCATTTCAGTTGACCTACAAGTATAGATAATTTCAGTTAATTTTCGTGTAATTAGTTATTTCGGGCATTTGGAAGACATAATACCTCATATTTTAAATATCTTGATATAAATTTTCAATGTAAGTTCATGTTTTGAAAAATCACTCGTATAAGCGTTCCGACCGATTTTTAGCAGCTTATCTGCATTTTTATATAATATAAAGGTTCAGCCTAATTTTTTTCAATCGAAGTTGCTGTCATTTGCCTTTGTAGTTTTTAAGACGTTATAATTATTTATCTTATGTTATCAAATGATTATGATTTATATGACCACGTGTTTTGAGGTAGTCCCAATATAAAGGTCATATTTTATGTATTTCGAAGGTCTTGGTAGTATTTCCCCCCATAAGATTCTGAAATTAGGTATTTCGGTTTACCAAAGCATTAATTTGTTAATAAGGTCCTTGTTTTAAAGAAGGTCCCCGTAAAAGCGCCTCGACCTAATTTGTCCCGACCGAATTTGTACGTCCGATCGATTTTCGGTTTTTAGAAGTCTGTATTTGGACTTTTCGGGTTTTCAGTCAATTAAATTCCTTCTTACAAATAAATTCCAATATAGGCCTCTATTTTGACATTTTCATGTAAAGGCCTACCTCATTAAAGGTATTTTTAAGATCTTAGCCTCCGTTTTCAAGCGAAAGTCTTTTGTAAACAAAAAGTTTTCCAATTCACAATTACCTCAGCTGTAATTTCGATTTTTTTTCATACATTCCGATATGTTCAGATCTTTCAAAATTTTAATGTAAAAAAAATATTTCCCGACCCACTGTACCAACTGACTGTGAAGAAGACCCACATATGTGGAAAGTCAATGAGCAGAGAAGAGCTCGTTTGGTGTTTTTTTATGTTTGGTAAATGTTAATTGAGATACTTAGATATTCGATACTCGCACTACTTGAAAAACTATCTCATGGTTGAGAGGTCGATGTTGTTGGCGTTGTTATTTTATTTAGAATGTGTATGAGAGAAATATATGTTTCTCTCACACATTCTTTCTCGTCTAGTTTGTCGTTCCCCCCATCATAGACTGTTTCTCCAATGAGGTAAAAAACCAAATGTATTTGTCAGTGGGGTGGGTACTGGAGAATTTACAGCTGGTCTTCTAGCTAGAATGAGAATTTGTTTGTTATCTTTGTTATTTTTGTATCTTCCCATTCCCAATAAATGAAGACTCGTTTGTCAGACGTCATAAATGTATTGTTGTTGTATGGACAATCAATTACATGTTCCGCTGTTTCTGTTTTGGTATTTTCTTTTCGGGTAAACGCCAATGAAGAAGTGTTCATGAGTGAAATATTATGTACTCACGTTGTCAAGTGACTAAATTCTAATGACCCCACCATACCACTCTACCGAGCAGTTTAAGATGTGTAGTATTACAGAGAATAAGTGTACGATTTACATACACACAATCTTACATACAAATGGATCGTTGCATTGGTATTGGTATGCGTTTGTTTATCTTATAGTTTGCAGAACCGTTTTTATGGTTATTCACGTCTCTCTTTCGATTGTTTTTTTGCTTTATTTTTGCAAATACTCAGATGTTTGATACAGTGTCTTTGAGAGGATTGTTTACTAGTGTGGATCATATTTTGGGAAAAATTAAATATTAAAAAAGGAAGAAATTTAAAGTTTAATAAACTATACTTTAAAAAATCCAAATCTTTGCTTATAAAAAATTCACAATAATTCTTATTTTTTTATTCTAGGCTCAATTCAGAACGTTATACCAAATTTCGTGCAAATCGAAAGATATATAGGGTCTTTGGTGCATCATTTTCACGAAATAGGACGAAACTATATATGGGAGCTATATTTAAATCTGGCCCGATTTTCACGAAACTTGGCAGACATCATTCTAGGCTCAATTCAGTACGTTATGCCAAATTTCGTGCAAATCGAAGGATAAATAGGGACTTTGGTGCACCAGTTACATGGAATCGGACGAAACTATACATTGGAGCTATATCTAAATCTGGACCGATTTTCTCGAAACTTGACAGACATTACTCTTGGCTCAATTCAGTACGTTATGCCAAATTTGGTGCAAATCGAAAGATATATAGGGACTTTGGAGCACCATTTACATGAAATCGGACGATACTATATATGGGAGCTATATCTAAACCTGGACCGATTTTCATGAAACTTGGCAGACGTCATTTTAGGCTTAATACTTTATGCCAAATTTCGTGCAATTCGAAAGATGTATAGGTACTTTGGTGCCTATATCGGACGAAAATATATATGGGAGATATATCAAAATCTGAACCGATTTTTCCCAATTTCAGTAGGGTTCGTCCTTGGGCCAAAGAAATGAGCTGTGCCAAATTTCATCCAAATCGGATTATATATGCGACCTGTACTTTGTTTACAATTTAACACCAACAGACGGACGGACGGACAGACGGACGGACGGACATGCATAAATCGACTCAGAAAGTGAGTCTATGCATATTCTCAAAAGGAACTATGGGTCTATCTCGTTTCCTTTTGCCTCTTACAAACATATGTACAAAGACATAATACCCTGTACCACAGTATCGCGAAGGGTATAAAAATACCTCTAGGGAGAACTTTTTGAGAAGAAATTCTTATTTCGTTACGAATTCGGAATGACTGCAGCTTTAATCTCAAAAAATACCGAAAATGGTGCGGAACCTTTATATAAGGGCTATGTAAAAAATATGGGCCGATAGAGAAAAAATTCTGCAAGATGTTTTTCACAATTCGAAACCGCGAAATGACATATTACAGGGCCTTTGCCGGGGAAATATGGATACGACCCTCAAATGCCCAAATTGGTGAGGGATCTTTATATGCCGTCAATGTCAAAACATGAACCTATTGCCAAATTACAGCCATTTCGTTGTGAAAATACGGCTAAGAACTTAAAAATACAGAAAATGGTGTAGGACTTTGGAGGCTATTTATATAGCATCGGAGAAAAAATGCGTTTAAAATCAGGACCTTAACAAAAATTGTGGGGTATCTTAATGGATGGACCTATTTTGTGGAAGGATGTTTACTTTACTTTCCAAATCTACACTTCGTTGGGAAAATTCTCAAAAAACTTTCAAAATAACAAAGATAATAATTTTTAATAAATGTCCATGGGCGGAGATTTATATTGAAAATTTTCTGTTTTTGTGTTAATTCACGTCTGGAGTTCCGTTTCCCCCGCAAAAATCTCCTTTAAAAAACAGACACACCCAAAGCACCGATTTTCGCAACTAATCCAACTAAAGCTCCGATTGTCCCTTAAAAATATTTTATTTCAAAAAATCATGACTAAAGCTCCGATTGTCCCAAAAAAGAAGTATTTTTGTAAAAATTCCGATGCTCCGATTTCAGCTCAAGGAAGTTTTTTTGTATCCAATAAAATTTTATTTTTAAGACCACTTTCCAATCTGCCTTAAAGTTCCAATGTCCCCTAAAAAATAATTTGGAAAAAATCCTAATCTCTATAGGCCTAAAGCTCCGACTTTTACTCAAAGCCTATTTTATATTTAATCAACGATTGACGATCCGAATGCCCATTTAAAATATTTTTTCAGTCGACGTCAGAAGCTCCAATTTCGAAAGCTCCAATAGTTCAATAACAACATTTTATTTAAAGTTCCAATCCCAAAAATGAAATATTATTGTAAAAAATCCCAAGCTCCGATTTCAGCCCTGTAATATGTTTTTATATTCAAGTCCAGAGCTCTGATTTCCGCTCAATAAGCTAAATCCAAAACAAAGGTCCGATTTCGATTCCATGTTTGTAGCTTCGATTTAACCTCAAAAGTATATTTTAGGAAATCCACTCCTATAGCTCTGATTTAACCCAAAACATTTTTTTTAATCCACATCTGAAGCTATGATTTAACCTGAAAAATATTTTTTAAATCCTCTACTGAAGCACCGATTTTCCTTTAAAAAGTTTTTGCAAAGAAATACAAAACTGTAGCCCCTCAACAAAATATTTAAAAAAATTACGTCTGAAGCCTTTATAGCCCCCTCAAAAACATTTTTTTTGTTCTAATCTAACCTGAAGCTCCGATTTACCATTTAACTATTTTTTTAATAATAAACTCCTGGTGCTCCGACTTCCAAAAGAAATTTTCTTTAAAATCCACTCTTGACACATTGATTTCTCTAAAAAATAAATTTGAACAAATAATCTTAAAAAACACGTCTCAAGTCTTGACAGCCCCCTCAAAAACATTTTTATAACCTCAGCCTTATGGCTAATGAGGCTAATGATACGCCAAAAATGTGCCTTGTCGAAATATTGGTTTTAGACCCCATGTTTTTCAGGACCGAATCCTTTTACGACAATTTGGAGTCGATTTACAAATATCCACATATCTGTCTTGAAGGCTGATGCGCACACTAACTCTTGTAGGAAGTAACCGATTTCATCTAAACGTACTTCAGGTTCGAAGATGGAGAATATCGGTCTACTCCTGCTGGTACCTTCTCCACAAAATGGTCAAAATTGTGCTAAAAATTAATTTTATAATATCATGCGAAAACTTAGAATTCTTACCAAGCTTAGATCATTGTCCCCAAAGGGGTAAGACAGGGAAAACTATAGTTTTGGATCTCGCCACTGGTCCTCATCAAATATCAGGCGAATACAGGGCCCGGATTGAAGCAAACATTACACAACCAATTATCTTTACCAAGCCAAGATTAAGCACGAAGGTGAGACTCGTCGGCGCTCTTCTTCAGTTACCTCCCTCACAAAGGGTCAACATTTTCAATATTTCTAAATTTAATATTGGGCGAAATTAATGTCCGATTTCAAGTAATTTTTGCACAACCTATTATCTTTACCAAGCCTAGATCAAGTCCGAAGATGGGACCCATTGATTCACTCCATCTGGTACATCCTCCACAAAGGGTAAAAATTTTCAATATTTTTAAATTCAATATCAGGCGAATAGAAACTTCGATTTGCACCGAACTTTACACAACCTATTATGTTTACCAAGCTCATTGGTACACTCCTTCTGGAATCTCGCACAAGAATGATCAAAGTTTTTAAAATGTATAAATCCAATATCAGACGTCCAAGTTGAACCGATAAAAAAATATTTTTTTGAATAACTTACTCCTTGAATTGCGAAATTCACTAAACATATTTTTTTTAAATTCTTTGAATGTAGTTTTGGTAGTCACTTTTTTTTTAAATCCACGACCCAAACAAAATATTTTGGAGAAAATACGGCACTGTAGCTCCGATCTGGCCTCTCAATAAATATTTGTTTACAAATCCACGCAAAAATCTCAAAGACAAAATAATAATATTATTGTAAAAAATTCGAAAATTAAATGTTCTTTTTTTTAATATACGCCTGGAACTTCGATATGTCTCCAACAGATATTTTTTTAATATACCCCGACTGTGTCTCGAAAAAGGTCCAATAGTTCCTCAAAAAATTGGATTTTTAAAACCATCCATGACTGAAGCTTCGATTGCCCCCGAAAACATTTTTTCTTTAAATTTACTCCAGAATGTTCGATTGTCCCCCAACAAGTTTTGTCTCTCAAAAACTATTTTCAAAAATATTTAAAAACATCCACGATTGCGAATGTTATTGTCACATAAAAAATCAATCAACAAGTAGATTTTTAAAATATGCAGCTTTGAAGCTCCGATATATTCTTTAAAAAATTTACACTTTGATAGATCTTTTAACATTATTCATATAAAAATTGTATCCTTTAAAAAATATTCCCCAAAGAAAACTGGTCTCAAATAGTTTAAAAAAAATGTTCCATAAATAATTATTGCTGTATTTCGGGGAAAACACATAAGAGGACTTCAGGCTTGGCATGTTAAGTTGACTTTATATTGTAAAAAAATAAAGGAGAACGGCTTCGAAAATCAAGTTTGACTCTGATATTCTTTTATAAATTGGACATTTCATACAAAGCCAACATAACAGGCCGGGCCTGAATCCTGGTATGTGTTTCCCCCATTTCTCCATTTCACACAATTACTCTGAATTTAGTTCTGTTCAACACTGGGTTTCAATCTTGTGGAACCGACTATTAGACGAACGCACATGTGCATTTCGCAGAAACATTTCGTAGACAGCCGTCCGGTTATGTTTTTTTTTTGAGTACACACACACAAATGCACATAGCCACTGAATATGAGGGATCATATAATTTGTTTTTATACCCTTCACCACACTGTGGTACAGGGTATTATGTCTTTGTGCATATGTTTGTAACAGGCAAAAATAATCGAGATAGACCCATGGTTCCTTTTGAGAATATGCATAGAATCACTTTCTGAGTCGATTTATGCATGTCCGTCCGTCCATGTTAAATTGTAAACAAAGTACAGGTCGCATTTATTTTGCCCAAGGACGAACCCTATTGAAATTGGGAAAATCGGTTCAGAATTAGATATAGCTCCCATATATAGTTTCGTCCGATTTAAGGTAAATGGTGCACCAATGTCCCTATATATCTTTCGATTTGCACGAAATTTTGCACAGAGTACTGAATTACGTCCAGAATGATGTGTGCTAAGTTGCGAGAAAATCGGGTCTGATTTAGATACAGCTCCCATATATAGTTTCGTCCGATTTAAGGTAAATGGTGCACCAAAGTCCCTATATGTCTTTCGATTTGCACGAAATTTGGCATAGAGTACTGAATTAGGTCCAGAATGATGTGTGCCAAGTTTCGAGAAAATCGGTTCAGAATTAGATATAGCTCCCATATATAGTTTCGTCCGATTTAAGGTAAATGGTGCACCAAAGTCCCTACATATCTTTCGATTTACACGAAATTTGCCATAGAGTACTGAATTAAGTCCAAAATGATGCGTGCTAAGTTGCGAGAAAATCGGGTCAGATTTAGATACAGCTCCCATATATAGTTTCGTCCGATTTAAGGTAAATGGTGCACCAAAGTCCCTACATATCTTTCGATTTGCACGAAATTTGGCACAGAGTACTAAATTACGTCCAGAATGATGTGTGCTAAGTTGCGAGAAAATCGGGTCTGATATAGATACAGCTCCCATATATAGTTTCGTCCGATTTAAGGTAAATGGTGCACCAAAGTCCCTATATGTCTTTCGATTTGCACGAAATTTGGCATAGAGTAGGTCCAGAATGATGTGTGCCAAGTTTCGAGAAAATCGGGTCAGATTTAGATACAGCTCCCATATATAGTTTCGTCCGATTTAAGGTAAATGGTGCACCAAAGTCCCTACATATCTTTCGATTTGCACGAAATTTGCCATAGAGTACTGAATTAAGTCCAAAATGATGCGTGCTAAGTTTCCTGAAAATCGGTTCAGATTTAGATATAGCTTCAATATATATTTTCGATCGATTTAATTTAAATTGTGCACTAAACCCCCCAAAGATTGACCGATCGGCACACAATTTGTTACAATGTACTGTTACTATAACCTTTCGTGTGTCAAGTTTTCTTGAAACTGGTTCAGATTTACATATACCTTCTATATATATTTTCGTCCGATTTTAAGTAAATGGTACACTAAAGGCCCATACAGACCCATACACGTACAGAAATTAATACAAAATTAATATCTAGCAAGATTCCTTGAAATCGGTTCAGATTAGTTTCCATATATAATTTCGACCTATTCATGTTAACTGTACACCAAATAATTAATGGGTGCCTGATTGATACATTTTAAACAGAGAAGCATACCAAATATCGTGTGCTTTAAATCTATTTACAAAATTTAGAATAGGTTGCAGAATGGCAAGTGTTGTAATTGATGTTAGTCGGTTTACTTATAGATAAACATCGCATATTTAAGTTAGTTCAATTTCATGTCAATGTTCCTTAGAAAAGGCGACGTCTGTTAGGATACATATGTAGAATATCCCCAAAGAGGTGAAGGGTATCATATAGTCGGCCCAGTCCGACTTTACTACTTTTCTTACTGTTTTTTTTTTGAAAGTTATAAAAATGCGAGATAAATTGTTTGAAATTATTTGAAAATTAAAAAAAATACTTTCCAAATCCTCTTTAAATTCAGGGTAATTCTGATTGGAATTAAAAATCCAAGAGGAATTTAAAATTCAAGAAAAAAAAAATAAATACAAAATTCTAAGAAGAGTTATTCACCCTTGTGTATGGTGTTCGTTTGTTTTACCAGTCGATCATTAATTGAAAATGTGTTTGCTTTCTCTCTCACTCTCTACAACTAAACTCTCTCGCTCTCACTACAAATGTGTTGTTTTTGTTTTTCTCCTCTTCTTGAGTAAATAATTCACTTAAATTATTTGTTTGTTTTATTTATTAGATTTTGGTGAATTGTTGTTGTTGTTTTTGTTCGCTCTCAGAACTATCTCTCACTTCACGTCTCTACTCTCATTTCTCTTCCATTTTTTTGACATTTGTATCTTTTGGAATTATCTAAAAAAAATTAAACAATTTTTTTTATGTGTGTACACATCTATCTTCTTCTGCACATTGTTGCCGATTGCTTTCATGCTTCTTCTTTTTATGTCGTTGTTGTTGTTTTTTATTTATTTATTGTATTATGCACATTTGTTGTATTCAAATGAGAGTGAGAGACAGCCAGGCTTTGTAATGGAATTCTTGCATTTCACTTTGCTAAATGATTTCCTGTCAAACATTTCTTTCTTGTTTCTCAAACGCCCTTTTTTCAGCTTTCAAGGTGGGCAGCAGGATCTTCACCTTTCAATCACTTTTTATTAATTAATTATTTTTTATTTATTACAATTTGTTATTGTTATTTCTCAGCATGACATACAAGGTCGTAATGTCATTATGTGTGGTGGTGTTGTTGCTGTTGCTGCTGATCTTGAGTAGATTTGACCATCGAACTCGAACGGAAAACGATTAAGAAGTAATTGAGAATAATATTTACACGTTTTATTATTCTACTTTTTATATTAGCTGAAGCCGAGCAGTACTTTGGCCTCCCCTTTGGGCAATTCTCAAAATTGTTAATGGTTTGTTGCTGCTGCTTCTTCTTTTTTATTTATTTCTCCGTTTAGCCGTATGCCGTCGCACTACCGCCACCGACAATGCCGTGTTCAATGTTTTAGTTTATCTACACAACTGAGACCGACTGACGGGCTGATTGAAATCGTCACTGGGGTAATGAGAATATTTCTTTTTTCTACATGACGCATTGATACAGTGGAACATGGCAGCCATTAACCTAAAATTTCAATGGCTAAGGTTGAAAAAATTTTATTTCTATTTTATCAGGAATTTTTACATTCTGCTTTTCCACTCCTCCCCATTTCCACCCCTCCCCCATTTAGCGATTTTAGAAGTTGTCCTTATCTCGGTTCCACTGTTCCCCACGGCGATCAAAACAATTATTTCTTTATCTTGTAGATTTAACAGATACAAATGTGAAAATATTCTAGTTAGAAGAGACAATGATGAACATTTTCATATTTTATAGCATATTTTTAGGCGTTAATGGGAATAAAAGATAAATATTAGTTGGAGCCATTCGACAATAGAGGGCGCTTTGGTAGTTTTCATTAAGGTAAAAGAAAATGTTGTATTTTTCTGCCATACCTCCCACCATGAAGGCTGTAATATTACATTCCGAATTTTTGGTGGGCGAAAAACACCTTTGTTGGAATATTTCCCATATAATTCCCATGTAAAAAATCCAGGCATTCTTTGGGATTTTGATGATTTGGTCACATTTTTCATTCAAAAACTATTGTTTTTTATAAACGTCAATGTTTTGCCATAGCGTCCATATATGTATATAGGTGCCGGCTTATTATAGGTATTTTGATGGTTCTATACGCAATATTCAACCGAGGTGATTGTAATTTGCACTCCAGTTTCTTGAAGGGGTGAAAGTTATGTTACAGACTATTTTCAATAATTTGATGTAACTAAATGTCCCGGTCATTTGGTATTGGGTATTTTGAAGGTTTTCGACGCATTTTTCATCGGAAGTGGCTGAAATGTTGCATTCCGGATTTGTCAAGGGTGAAAAATAATTTTGCAGGAAAATTTTGATATAGGTTCAAGTTTGGTTTTAATCCCAAGAAGAAGTGTCACGATTTCGTCATTGGTTGTAACCACCATCTTTGCAGAATTTTTTCATATATATGTTTATATTTCTCAATATCTATCTTATAAAGGTAACGCCGGATTTTCAGTATTTTGTGGGTTCTTGTAGCATTCCAACGAAAGTTGGGATATCGGTTCATTAAAATAAAAGAAAATTTTGCATTTTTCCTTGACATTCCGAATTCATGGAGGGCGAAAAACGCTTTTGTCGAAAAATTCCGATATAATTCCCATTTAAGAATTCAGGCTCTCTTAGGTACTTGTGATGATTTTGGCCACATAAAAAGTGTAAAAGTGTTTTGCCGTTTGTCGAGGCGAGTAACACATATACTGATTGGTGCACAGAGTGCCATTTCTTTTCAATTTTGCCTCACGTATGATGTTATAAAGAACACACGACAAAACCTTACCCTTTTATGAATGCTCGTTCGGTATTAAAGGGCTCCGATAGGTCTTTTCCGACTTTAACTACTGACCTTGTGCCACTTAGAGTTATTCTGCATAGCCGTATTAATTTTGCAGGAATGCCGAAGGAAGACATGGCTTTAAACACCTCTGAACGGATAGGGCTGTCGAATGCGGCTTTATAGTCGACGAATAGTTGGTATGTGTCGATGTGTTTTTCGTGCGGCTTTGGGGCAGAGTGAAAATCTGGTCAATGGTGGATTTGCCAGGCCTGAAGCCGCATTGGTATGGACCAATAATCGCATTGACCATTGGCTTCAGTCGTTCACACAGCACACTGGATAGCACTTTATATGCGAAGGGAAGGAGACTTATTCCTCTATAGTTAACACATATCGTCTTGTCTCCTTTTTTGTGCACGGGACACAGGATGCTGAGATTCCAATCATTGTACATGCATTCCTCTAGCCAAAGTGTAAAATGAAGCTGGTGCATGCTCCTGACCACCGGTCTTGAATAGTTCGGGTGGTAATCCACCGGCCCCTGCTGCTGCTCCACGCTTACGTTTTTCTTGTTCTTTATTATTTTTTTTTTCTGAAAATACGCTTCTCCTCTCTCCTTTTCTCCCGATAATTATCCATCGCATTATGTGTTGCTACTGTCTTCAAGGTTGCCCTATACGCTGCCTTTTACACATCAGCAGCATTACGACACTCCTTATCGTACCATGGGTTTCTTGATGGTGGTTTTTGGTACCCAAGTGTTGCTTTTGATGCAGTTTGTCGGGAGCGGGCAATTCTTTGCCATTGTGCTTCTATACTATTATTGGGACAAGAAGTGCTTTCGTCAAGCAGGTGGGTAAGTTGAGTGGAGTAGGCCTCGGCTACCTGTTGTGTTTGAAGCTTTTCGATGTTCAGGACGTCTAAAACACTGGACGAATGCCTTCCGTCTATCACAACCTCATGCCGGATGTTTCTTCATAGAGGCTGAATTTTCTGACGGTGGGGCCAAAGATTTTCCCTTCCGATCTTTGCATTAAAATCTCCTAGCAGAATTTTAATGTCATGGCCAGGGTAACGGTCATATGCTGTTTCTGGGCGTTCGTAAAATATGTCTCTGGTCTGTTCATCTTTATCTTCGGTCGGAGCATGGGCGCAAATGAGACTGATGTAAAAGAA
Organism: Musca vetustissima; assembly: GCF_032173495.1. Classification (NCBI taxonomy): domain Eukaryota; kingdom Metazoa; phylum Arthropoda; class Insecta; order Diptera; family Muscidae; genus Musca; species Musca vetustissima. Next base: position 127,759 of record NW_026872672.1, read on the forward strand.
CTTCGCTTTTATACGGATTATAGCACTTCGCTCATCTACTGGTGTGAATCTCGAGACAAGGTCTTTTATTCTCCTGTTAACCATAAATCCGCAGCCAAATTCATGTCTCGTTTCATGGCAGCTATAATACAGGGCGTAATCGTCTGATTTACTTACGCCTGTCTCTTTCTATCGCATTTCCTGTAAGGCAATAATTTCGGATTTGTACTTCTTAAGTACATCCGTCAATGCGAACACTGCGCCTATTCTGTACAACGTGCCCCCTTTCCAAGTGCAGATTCGCAGATCGTGGTCCTCTATACATATGCGGGGATCGTCAACATTAGGGGGGGTTGGTTTTCTTTCTTTTGCTTCGCTTTTTCATAGTAGGTTGGGTTTTCCGAGTGTGGGCAACTAACCCGACAACCCATTTTTTATAGTTCTTATGAGTGGACTCGGGGCACATATCAGCTCACTATTTCAACGGATGATGAAAAAAGCTACCCCAGGTAACACCGCGAGAAGATCAGTATCCACAATTGAGATGATAGAGGGATCAAGATAAGCCTAGGCTTCGCCATGTTAAAGCCAATCAGAACCGTTGCTTGTTATCTATCATCTCCTACGCCACTCAGATATATACTTTCAGGCTATGGTTTTCGGAGGGCTTCGGAAGTAAACATATTATTATTCGCTTTCCACAAGGTTAAGTTAATCAAATCGGTTATTCAATTCAAATTAAATTTACATAAAATATTGACCTTTTTGGGGAGTTACCAGAAGGGGTGGACCAATGGCTCTCATCTTCAGACTTGATTTAGGCTAGGTAAAGATAATATCTCTGACAAAGTTTGCTTCATATCGGACATTCCATTCGCTTGATATTGGATTTTAAAAATATTGGAAATTTTAAAAATATTGGAAAGGTGTCAGATAAGGCTGGGTTTTTGGAAATTCGTACTAGAACGGCGTGAAATATGATACTATTCGTATTTGGCGAACCAATGGAGCTAGAACTATGACATTTGGATTAAGGGTCATTGATGGAGTGTAGGATAGATGTACCAAAGGGGCGTTTTTTTAATTCGAAATATAAGCATCCGAAAAGTACTAAAATGTACCAAATTTTGTTACAATTTCGTTGCATGTGAACTGATAAAACCAAAAAACTTGAAATTTGATATGGGAATCATTGTTGAAAAGTAGGTTCATGTTAGAAGGTGTTTTTGGAAGTTTTTAGTCGTGTATACGAAAAGTACTAAACTGTACTAAATTTGGTACAATTTGAATTTGGAGGAACGGATGAAACTGGAATACTGAAAATGTTTAATTTTTAAACGTTACCTTCTACTTATGTGTGTACTAAATTTGTTACAATTTGAATTTTGGGTGAACCAACAGAGCTGGAATCCTGAAATTTGGGATGTAGGATTGGGCTACGTAGGATGTTTTGGAAATTTGTACTAATGTACTAAATTTGGTACAATTTGGATTTAGGTGAACCGGTAGAGCTGGAACACTGAAATTAGGAAATATAAATATTGTCGGAGTGTAGGAGGGGGGGCATGGATGTAATGGTACTATATTTGATAAAATATTGATTTAGGTGAACCGATAGAGCTGGAACCCTGAAGTTTGGAAATTACTTTGTGCGAAGTTTTGGATATTTTTGGAAATTTGCAATTAGGGTCACTTTAGGGTGCAAGATTGGGATATGTGGAAAGTTTTGGAGATTTGTTCTTAGGTGTACGAAAAGTACTAAATACAGTTTGATACAATTTGAATATAGATGGACCGATAGAGCTGGAATAGTATTAATATTAGTGTGGGAGTGTAGAATTGGGGAATGTAAATAGATGAGAAAATTCGTACTTGGGGGTATTAAATGGTACTAAATAAGTATGTAATCCTGAAATAGGGAGTAATGCAATAATGTACTTGGTAATGGAAATTTGTGTAGGTAGTTTTGGCAATACGTACTATACGAATGCGGAATTTCAAAATTTTGTCTCGAATTCTATTTCAGATGTGTAAATTTGCCTGTCTGGTGGTCGTCTAACTGTTATGGTCACTTGAAGTTATGATTTATTCAGGAGAACCCTGTGCCCAAAGTGAACGCTGAGAAAGCTAAGAGCTTTCCAGATATTTACCAATATCTACGCCAGCACGCAGTCAACTCCTAGAATTTAGGCTTAATTGAATAGGGTCCCTCGGAATAAATGAATATTTCACTCAAATCTACGTTTTTCCGTATGAATATAGAAAGACAATAGCTTTCCAGTGATCAATTCCACATATTCCTCCTACATATCATAGTCAACATTTTTAAAATAGCAGCTTGATTAGATTTCCATGTTTTGGCCATCAATGCCTTTTTGGAGTCATGTAAATAGACGTGTGTCTATCCGTCCGTCCGCACGTCTTAAAGTCGCCAATATTGATTGTTTTTGCAAAATTTGTCGAATGTCTGAGGCATTTCGTTGTCTGACTGTCTTGCTATCTCTCTATCCATCCGTCCGTCCGTCTGTCCATTCGTTTGTCTCCCTGACAAGGTGAAGTTTATAAATCACGCGAAAAATTAGCATTAGGAATAATTGTTGTTGTTGCTGCCGCTGTTGTTGTTGCTGCTGCTGTCTTGTCATTCCCAGCGCAGTTTAACATTTGCTGAATGGTGTTAATTCTTGTTTCCGTAATTACCAAGAACATAGGTGTCAACATGATTTGACCCCCAGGAGGGAGTACAGAATCACACAGCAAATCTCCAGGTTTGTTAGCATCCAATGTTTGTTTTTGTTGTTGTTACCTAGGTGTTCTCTCATGTGAGCTAACATCAATGTGTGGATGTAGTATGTCATCGAATGTTGTATTGGTTTATTGGCCAATGAATGGAACGTTAGAATGAATTCGAGTGCTTTTTTTTTTTAAATCCGCACGCACAGTCTTTGAAAAATATTTAAAAAAAAAAACAAAATTTCTTTTATTCGTTTAATCCCCAAATGACCAAAAACGGAAGGATGTTACAGTAGAGGTACCAAATAATCCAATGTCGTTCATCTGCCTAACTCCATGACCAGTGTTTCCGGGTCACATTCTTCGAACAAAATTTTGTTCTTCGAGAAACAAAATTTGCCCAATAAAACCGCTAGATTACAGGGAGACCCGAAAAAAGTTTCAAAGATTCTACAATAGGACACACCGTACAAAAATCTACAGGAAACTGAGATAATTTCCGCAATAATCAGATACATACAAGCGAAGTGTCGGCCATGTCCAAAACATGGATCTACATTGATTTTTTTCAAAAATTTTTTTTTACCCTTTAGAAGGCATCCCATCTCTGTAGTTGGAATTCTAAAATATCGAAAATATATAAGGGGGTTTTGTCAAAACATGGACCCATATCGAATATTTTGTTCAAAGATTTTTATAACCCTGCAAGACCTCGATATGTCAAACTACAGTCACTTTATTGCGAAAATGCGACTAAAATTAGTTTTGTGTAGTGCACCAATAATATGGGGCTTATGTTTAAATATGGTGGACTAATATCGATTTTTTCCAAAGATGTTTATCAAACACCAAGATAAAAATACGGCTTAAACCTCCAACGGAACGTATGTATATTAAAATTTACGCAAAGATTTTTTACCAACCTTCAGGAGCAGGATAATCTGGAATGCCAAATTTCAGTCACCTAGGGGAGTAACTATGGATGAAACCTTCAACGTACAAAAAAGGGAATTGATCCTTTACATAGGCGATAGGGCATGAATATGGACCCAAAAAGAAAATTTCCTGAAAATATGCCATTCACCCTCCACAAATCTTCACAATCAGGAAAATTGGTCGGAATCGTACTATCAGGGCTATGTCAAAACTTGAAACCATATGGAAAAATACTGCATAGATTTATTACGTTCTCCAAGAACCTGGAATGCCCAATTTCAGCCAAAAAATCGCAAAAAACTAAATGGAGCGGAATTTAAATATAGGGTCTAGACTAAAAATTGGCCCATATCGAAAAATTATGCAAAGATTTATTTGACTCTCCAAAATGCGATTAGAAACTCAAAAATTTCGTAAATAGAGCAGGTACAAGATATGGGGGCTATCAAAAATATCAAAATTTTGTGTGCAAAGATTATTTTCGTCCTGCATGATTTCGGGTACAAAATGCGAAAACATGGAACTATACTGACAATTTCCGTCAAATATTCTTGTTGCCCTCTAAGTATCTGAAGTTCACAATAAGGAAAATTGATCGGGACCGTAATATGAGGGCTTTGATATCATATCGAAAAATTCCGCAAAAATTTATTTGATTTTCCGAGAACCTGGAATCCCAAATTGCAGCCACTTCGGTTGGGAAATTCGGATAAAATCTTAAATTTATCGAAAATGGAGCGGAATTTTAATATGGGGGCTTTGAAAAATTGAGAAGGAGTCTGCCAAAGTGGGTCTGGTAGTAAACGGCGAGAAGACCAAGCTGATGGTATCAACGCGCAAGACGTCCAGTAGACTCGGACCAACTGTGGAACTTGAGGACTACAGCTTCGAAGTAGTTGAAGATTTTATATACCTTGGTAACGCTATAAATAAAACAAATGACATCAGTTTCGAAATTCGGAGAAGTATTGTGATGGCCAAGGCCAAGGCCACCTACCGCCAGATCAAACTCACACTTTACAAGACGTTGCATGGGTACTAGCGCAAGCAGATGAGGCAGCTTTTGGGGTGTTTGAAAAAAAATCTCCGAAATATCTACGGGCCGATCTGCGTCGACGGTGAACTTCGGCGTCGAATGAACCACGAGTTTTACAATTTATACGCGGACATCGACATAGTCAGTCGTATTGAGCTGTAGCGACCACAATGGCTAGGCCAGGTTGTGCGAATGAATGAGATTGCCCCAGCTCAAAAGGCATATAAAAGCGAGCCTACTGATGGTTCCCGTAAAAGGGGAAGGCCACGAATCAGATGGAAAGACCAAGTAGAAAACAATATCTTGGAACGTGGTCTTTCAAATTGGAGAATGTTCTGTAAAGAGATTTATTATCCTCTGAAGGATCCAAAATGTCAAATGATGCGGGACCGAAATATAGCTTTTGATATAAGGGCTATTTTAAAAACTTGGACCGATATCGAAAATATTCTGAAAACTTCCAAGAAACCAAGAATACCGAATTATAGCCCGTTAGGTTCAAGAATTTTGTCTCAATAACCCACAATCGAACCGATAAGGTTGTGAAATAAAAAACTCTGATAGTCATAGAATGAGATTTGATTTATAGACCTCTTCTAGATCGCAGATCTCTTGTAGATCTCATCCATTTCCAAAATAGCTTCAGGGCTAACAATAGCTAACACAACCTCATATAACACCCAAGGTCCCTAGAACCAAAAATTCCCCCAATCATCCATACAACAACTGTCAAATATACCATGATTGTAAAAAAATTGAAAAAAAAACGCCGAACATAAAATGTCAGTTTGAAATGACAAATAAAAATTTATAAAGAATGGCGAACATTAGCGGAACGATAGCCGGACAACGAAATGAAATGAAACCTAACCAATTAGTCGATTAATTAAACGGAAAACAGCGGGAACAGCAGCGACAGCCGTCTGAAAAAGAGTCGGATAGATGAAGACAGACAGAAAGACTGTCAGACAGCCGGACAGAAGTGAAGAAAGACTAAAAAAACCAACAACAACAAATGAAACAATTACAGAAACATAAATTAACACTTTAAAAACAAATGCGTGCAATTATCCAAAGACAATTTATTATATCGCTTTGCGTTGGTAACACGCGGTACAGACAACAACGACAACAAGAACAACAACAACAATTTTCAATACTTAACGACACCAACAACAATTTGACATTAAGCTTTTTATAATGAATATGTGGCGCTTAAACGACAATATCGGTTCCTTAGACGGGTTCGTGTGGCTGTCTGTCCACCAGTTCAGACCATAAACGGATGGGAATGATTTGGATTTAGAGATTGGCAATTTCAAACAACTATGTTTGGATTTTGTAGCTTGAAAAAAATATTCTTTAAAAAATCCACGCCTCTGTTGGTCGTTGGTCGTTGAAAAAATATTCTTTAAAAAATCCACGCCTCTGTTGGTCGTTGAAAAAATATTCTTTAAAAAATCCACGCCTCTGTTGGTCGTTGAAAAAATATTCTTTAAAAAATCCACGCCTCTGTTGGTCGTTGAAAAAATATTCTTTAAAAAATCCACGCCTCTGTTGGTCGTTGGTCGTTGAAAAAATATTCTTTAAAAAATCCACGCCTCTGTTGGTGGTTGAAAAAATATTCTTTAAAAAATCCACGCCTCTGTTGGTGGTTGAAAAAATATTCTTTAAAAAATCCACGCCTCTGTTGGTCGTTGAAAAAATATTCTTTAAAAAATCCACGCCTCTGTTGGTCGTTGAAAAATTTTCTTTAAAAAATCCACGCCTCTGTTGGTCGTTGAAAAAATATTCTTTATTAAATCCACGCCTCTGTTGGTCGTTGAAAAAATATTCTTTATTAAATCCACGCCTCTGTTGGTCGTTGAAAAAATATTCTTTAATAAATCCACGCCTCTGTTGGTCGTTGAAAAAATATTCTTTAAAAAATCCACGCCTTGTAAGGACCTTGCAAAAATATTCTTTAAAAAATCCACGCCTTGTAAGGACCTTTAAAAATATTCTTTAAAAAATCCACGCCTCTGTTGGTCGTTGAAAAAATATTCTTTAAAAAATCCACGCCTTGTAAGGACCTTGAAAAAATATTCTTTAAAAAATCCACGCCTTGTAAGGACCTTTAAAAATATTCTTTAAAAAATCCACGCCTTGTAAGGACCTTGAAAAAATATTCTTTAAAAAATCCACGCCTTGTAAGGACCTTGAAAAAATATTCTTTAAAAAATCCACGCCTCTGTTGGTCGTTGAAAAAATATTCTTTAAAAAATCCACGCCTCTGTTGGTCATTGAAAAAATATTCTTTAAAAAATCCACGCCTTGTAAGGACTTTGAAAAAAATATTCTTTAAAAATCCACGCCTTGTAAGGACCTTGAAAAATATTCTTCAAAAAATCCACGCCTTGTAAGGACCTTAAAAATATTCTTTAAAAAATCCACGCCTTGTAAGGACCTTGAAAAAATATTCTTTAAAAAATCCACGCGGTGTAAGGACCTTGAAAAAATATTTTTTAAACAATCCACGCCTTGTAAGGACTTTGAAAAAATATTCTTTAAAAAATCCACGCCTTGTAGGGACCTTGAAAAACTATTCTTTAAAAAATCCATTGTAAGGACCTTGAAAAACTATTCTTTAAAAAATCCACGCCTCTTTTGTTGCTTAAGAAAATGTTCATTGAAAAAGAAATCACACATCCGCTCAATCGGAACTAATTCCATTGCCCGCCAGAGGGTGTGGCCTATTGTGGGTAATTTCATAATTATTCACGTAATTAGCTCCGCGAATACGTTGCCAACAATTGCAGGCGCATTTTTTCACATATTTTCAAATTGTTAACAAATTATTACAAATACAACAAAAATTACATGCCGAACAG
>NW_026872673.1:0-13588 GCF_032173495.1 Musca vetustissima
GATTTTTTAAACAAATATTTTTAAGGACTTCAATAGGCGTGGATTTTTTAAACAAATATTTTTAAGGACTTCAATAGGCGTGGATTTTTTAAACAAATATTTTTAAGGACTTCAATAGGCGTGGATTTTTTAAACAAATATTTTTAAGGACTTCAATAGGCGTGGATTTTTTAAACAAATATTTTTAAGGACTTCAATAGGCGTGGATTTTTTAAACAAATATTTTTAAGGACGTGGATTTTTTAAACAAATATTTTTAAGGACTTCAATAGGCGTGGATTTTTTAAAGAATAATTTTTCAAGAATATTTTTCGAGGACTTCAATAGGCGTGGATTTTTTAAAGAATAATTTTTCGAGGACTTCAATAGGCGTGGATTTTTTAAACAAATATTTTTAAGGACTTCAATAGGCGTGGATTTTTTAAACAAATATTTTTAAGGACTTCAATAGGCGTGGATTTTTTAAACAAATATTTTTAAGGACTTCAATAGGCGTGGATTTTTTAAACAAATATTTTTAAGGACTTCAATAGGCGTGGATTTTTTAAACAAATATTTTTAAGGACTTCAATAGGCGTGGATTTTTTAAACAAATATTTTTAAGGACTTCAATAGGCGTGGATTTTTTAAACAAATATTTTTAAGGACTTCAATAGGCGTGGATTTTTTATGCAAGTATTTTAAGAAATCCCCAGTGGGGGATTTTTTTAAACAAATATTTTTAAGGACTTCCATAGGCGTGAATTTTTTAAACAAATATTTTTAAGGACTTCCATAGGCGTGGATTTTTTAAACAAATATTTTTAAGGACTTCCATAGGCGTGGATTTTTAAAATATTTTTTTAAGTACTTCCATAGGCGTGGGTTTTACAAACAAATAGTTTTAAGGTCTTCCATAGGCGTGGATTTTTTAAACAAGTATTTGTAAGGACTACCATAGGCGTGGATTTTTTAAACAAGTATTTGTAAGGACTTCCATGGGCGTGGATTTTTTAAACAAGTATTTTTAAGGACCTCCAAGGGCGTGGATTTTTTAAACAAATATTTTTAAGGACTTCCATAGGCGTGGATTTTTTAAACAAATATTTTTAAGGACTTCCATAGGCGTGGATTTTTTAAACAAATATTTTTAAGGATTTTTTAAACAAATATTTTTAAGGACTTCCATAGGCGTGGATTTTTTAAACAAATATTTTTAAGGACTTCCACAGGCGTGGATTTTTTAAACAAATATTTTTAAGGACTTCCATAGGCGTGGATTTTTTAAACAAATATTTTTAAGGACCTCCATGGGCGTGGATTTTTTAAACAAGTATTTTTAAGGACCTCCATGGGCGTGGATTTTTTAAACAAGTATTTTTAAGGACCACCATGGGCGTGTATTTTTTAAACAAGTATTTTTAAGGACCTCCATAGGCGTGGATTTTTTAAAACAAATATTTCTTCGGACTTCCATAGGCGTGGTTTTTCAAAACAAATATTTCTTCAGACTTCAATAGGCGTGGTTTTTTAAAACAAATATTTCTTCAGACTTCCATAGGCGTGGATTTTTTAAACAAATATTTTTAAGGACTTCCATAGGCGTGGATTTTTTAAACAAATATTTTTAAGGACTTCCATAGGCGTGGATTTTTTAAACAAATATTTTTAAGGACTTCCATAGGCGTGGATTTTTTAAACAAATATTTTTAAGGACTTCCATAGGCGTGGATTTTTTAAACAAATATTTTTAAGGACTTCCATAGGCGTGGATTTTTAAAATATTTTTTTTAAGTACTTCCATAGGCGTGGATTTTTAAAATATTTTTTTTAAGTACTTCCATAGGCCTGGATTTTTAAAATATTTTTTTAAGTACTTCCATAGGCCTGGATTTTTAAAATATTTTTTTTAAGTACTTCCATAGGCGTGGATTTTTAAAATATTTTTTTAAGTACTTCCATAGGCGTGGATTTTTAAAATATTTTTTTTAAGTACTTCCATAGGCGTGGATTTTTAAAATATTTTTTTTAAGTACTTCCATAGGCGTGGATTTTTAAAATATTTTTTTTAAGTACTTCCATAGGCGTGGATTTTTAAAATATTTTTTTTAAGTACTTCCATAGGCGTGGATTTTTAAAATATTTTTTTTAAGTACTTCCATAGGCGTGGGTTTTACAAACAAATAGTTTTAGGGTCTTCCATAGGCGTGGATTTTTTAACCAAGTATTTGTAAGGACTTCCATGGGCGTGGATTTTTTAAACAAGTATTTTTAAGGACCTCCAAGGGCGTGGATGTTTTAAACAAATATTTTTAAGGACTTCCAAAGGCGTGGATTTTTTAAACAAATATTTTTAAGGACTTCCATAGGCGTGGATTTTTTAAACAAATATTTTTAAGGACTTCCATAGGCGTGGATTTTTTAAACAAATATTTTTAAGGACTTCCACAGGCGTGGATTTTTTAAACAAATATTTTTAAGGACTTCCATAGGCGTGGATTTTTTAAACAAATATTTTTAAGGACCTCCATGGGCGTGGATTTTTTAAACAAGTATTTTTAAGGACCTCCATGGGCGTAGATTTTTAAACAAGTATTTTTAAGGACCTCCATGGGCGTGGATTTTTTTAAAAAAGTAATTGTGAGGACCTCGATGGTCTTGGATATTTTAAACAAGTATGTTTAAGGACCTCCATGGGCTTGGATTTTTTAAACAAGTATTTTTAAAGACCTTCATGGGCGTGGATTTTTTAAACAAGTATTTATAAGGACCTCCATGGGCTTGGATTTTTTAAACAAGTATTTTTAAAGACCTCCATGGGCGTGGATTTTTAAACAAGTATTTTTAAGGACTCCCGTAGGCGTGTCATTGGCCTCTTATTTTATCACTTAAAGCATTTGGCATTTCATACCATTATATATGCCCTTACAAGTGTCATTGTTGTTTGCACTAAAAGGTCTCATAGGACGACTGTATGAACGAAAAAAAAACACAACAGAATAGAACAAACCATTGAAAACCAACGACCAACAACCATACCCGGTTGATGTATAACAGCCTCAATGTGCTCTTACACTAGCTTTATTATCTTGGTGTATTACTGAACACACATACACACATGTCTATACATGCAAAGTTTTGTTTCTATACCCTACACAACTATGTTGTCAGGGTATTATAGTTTTGTGCAGCCCAAAGAGTTTGTAACGTCGCGAAATATTGGTCCTAGACCCACCTTTAAGTATACCGATCGTTATATCTCGACTAGCTGAGTCGATCTAGACATGTGTGTCCGTCCCTCCGTCTGTCCGTCTGTCCATTATAATTTGTAAACACGATACATGCCACAGTTATGAACCAATCTTCACGAATTTTGTATGTAGAATGGGTTCTGGCCAATGAAGACTCCTATTGTTTTTGGTTAAAGATCGGTTAAAATTTAGGGGATGAAATGAACCAAATACTCAATTTTTATCCGTTTTTCTGGTCGCTCCAGAGGCCGCAATTATGGCCCGTACATCGCGAAATTTTGCATGGAGAAGGGCATCGGGCCAAAGAATAAGCATGCCTGTTTTGATAAGGATTGGTCAATATTTAGCGGGCCAAATGGACCATTACTTTTGTGTGAAAAATTACAAAATTTGTATTCTACATTTGCCCATGAAGGACCTAGGCCCGAGAAGTTGATAGTATGGTTAAGAGGAGTTGTTGACCTTTAAATTGATACCAATTATATGGTCGTATGTACTCGTATGTAGGAGTTACACTTAAATATTTACGGGTGCTTACATACTGAGATATTATTTAGTAACCCATTACCACACTGGAGGGCGGAAATATAGCGCTGATCGCTTTGAAATTTTCCATGAGATCCCAGTTATGCTCAAGGACAACGCCTATAATTTTCGGTGATGATCAGATAATAATTTTGGGATGAAGTGGACCGAAGACTTAATTTGTTTGTGTTTTTTTTTTTTCGAGTCGATCTATAGGCCACAATTGAAAGCCCACCATAACCCACGGTAAAGAGAATCTAGACAAGTACAGCCCTCGTCTATTGAATATTTAAAATATTTGTTGACATCTAGTCTGTCAAGAGAGTGCAAATATCGTGAAATATTGCCCAAGCTCAGAATATACAACCACATAAAGTTAAATTTTCGTGGAAGTTGTGTAGGATATCATATGGTCGGCTCCGTCGACTATACTGCTCCGCTCACTTGTTTTTTCTTGTTTTGCTGTATATTTTTGGTCGGCCTACTGTTATTTTGATATGTCATGGGACGATGTGATGGTTATCTATTGTAGATCTCCTCTACTGCAAACACATTACATAGGTGTGTTTGTGTGTGTTTCGATGTTTTTTCTACAAATACATTTGAAAAAAAAACATTTCTTCAGCGATTTGTTAAATTTGTTCCGTTTTTATGTTAGTGTGAATTGTTACACACATATATACATACATACGTAGATACAGATAGATGAATGAATGAATTTTTTAGTTGAATATATGAGCATTAGTGTGTGCTTTCATGTGTTCAGTTTTGCATTTATTATGAAAACAAAAACAACAAAAAGTTCATTGTGTCCTACCGGATCCAAGTAAAATATTTTGTTTTTCGGGTTCTTAAGAATTACAACTATTATTTTGCTGTTACAACATAGGTTTGAAATTACACATTTTGGTTTTTCTATGCCAATAATGGAATTGAAAATGTAGACGTTAGGAAATTTGTTGAGGGCCGATATTCTGAAAATCTGTATTCGGAACTTATATTTCACGATATTGGCACCCTCTGACCAAAGAAAGTTCAACAGCTCCTCTTTCTTACCCAGGTATCTTTTCACCATCATTTTTTTCCCTAAGTGAAAATTTTGTGTTGTTCGGCTTATAATTGTGGTCTCTAGGGGGACTAGAAAATCAGACAAATTATCATTACTGTCCATTATCTGATCATCACCGAAAATTATAGGATTCTGAATAGATGTCAACCAAACATAACACACATCATACACATTTTTTGTATATGGAAGGCAAAAATCTCCTCAGTGCGGACGGAAATATGTATGAGAGTTACATCTAATTCCCAACCGAATTTGACATATCTTAACACACATCATACTAAACTCAATTTTCTCTGCCAAATTTCGTGTAAATCGAACAAACATAGGCTTTTTGGTGCCTCATTTAGATAAAATCTGACGAAAATATATGTGGGAGCTATATCTAAATCTGAACCGATTTCAAGGAAACTTCGCTCACATCACAATGGACTTAATACGGTATTCCATTCAAATTCTTCTTAATCGGACAAAAATTGAGAGTTTAGTGCACCATTTACATAAAATCGGATGATCATATATATGGGAGCTATATCTAAAACTGTATCGATTTTAACGAAAGAAATATAAGCGCATAAATGGGGCACCATTTACATAAATTCGGACAATATAATTGGGTAAACTATTGCGGAATCAGACAAACCCATATATGAAAGCATAATTAAATCTGAATTCAAAAGAGATCTCCTTTGGGCCAAATAAATGGGCTGTGCCAAATTTCATCCAAACCGGATAATAAATGCTTTACAATTTAAAAGTTTACAATTTAACATGGACAGACAGACAAACGGCCAGGGAAATGGAACTGCATATGGGGTATATGGGTTCAGGAGTTGATACAGCTCCCATATAACGATTGTCCCCAAGTTTCGGAAAAATTAAGGTTTTAAGACGCATTTTTCAATCGTAAGGACTGTAATTTAGCATACCAGGTTTTTGGAGATTAACATACATTTATGTTGAAAATTAGCCCTCATATACAGCCCCCTTGTTGTTATATTGATTTGGCATTTGAAGGTTGGTATACATCTGCGCTTTCGCTATTTTGGGGATTGTAGCCGATTTTTATACCACCACAGTGTGGTGAAGGGTATAAGATAAAAATAATGAAAAAACAGGAGAAAAACCAGTGAGCGGAGCAGTATAGTCGGACGGGGCCGACCATACGATACCCTACACAACTAACACGGAATGTTTATTCCGAGCCATGGCAATATTTCGTGATATTGGCATCCTCTTGCCCGATTAGAGGTAAACAGCAACTCTTCCTCACACTGACATATTTTCCGAATATTACGAGTATTCGGTACAGCTATTGTCCAGATTCCCTTCACCGTGGGTTGTGTTGTGATGTCCGGCTTTCATTTGTGGTCTATTATCGACTCGAAAAGAACACAAAAAATTAAGTTTTCGGTCCACTTCATTCCAAAATTATTATCTGATCATCACCGAAAATTATAGGCGTTGTCCTTTACCATAACTGGAACCTTATGGAACATTTCAAAGCGATCAGCGCTATAGTTCCGCGCTCTAGAGTGATAATGGGTTAATAAATAATATACGGATACGGAGATACCTGTAAATATTTAGGTGTAACTCCCACATCCGAGCACATACAACAATATAATTGGTATTAATTTAAAGGTCAACCACTCCTCTTGGATATAATATCAACTTCTAGGGTCTATGTCATTCAGGGGTAAATATATACCCTATAGAATAAAAATTTTGTCATTTTTCACACAAAAGTCAGGGTCCATTTGACCCGCTAAATATTGACCAATCTTTATCAAAACAGGCATGCTTATTCTTTCGCCCGATCCCCTTCTCCATGCAAAATTTCACGATGTTCGGGCCATTATTGCGGCCTCTGGAGCAACCAGAAAAACCGACAAAAATTTAGTATTTGGTCCATTTCATCCCCTAAATATTAACCGATCTTTTCCAAAAACAATAGGGGTTTTCATTGGGCAGAACCCATCCTACATGTGACCATCGTGAAGATTGGTCCATAACTGTGGCCTGTATCGTGTTTACAAATTATAATGGACAGACGTACGGAAGGACACACATGTCTAGATCGACTCAGCTAGTCGAGATATGACGATCGGTATACTTAAAGGTGGGTCTAGGACCAATATTTCGCGGCGTTACAAACTTTTGGGGCTGCACAAAGCTATAATACCCTGACAACATAGTTGTGTAGGGTATAATAATAAGGAATATAATTTGATAATAAAGGATAAGTTTGTGCCTTAGTAAATAATGTAATTGCATCACAAAAAGGTTGTCTTTGTGCATGCCCGTCCGTCCGTCTGTTGATGTTAAATTGTAAACAAAGTACAGGTCGCATTTATAATGCGATTTGGCTGAAATTTGGTACATCTCATTTATTTGGCCCAAGGACGAACCCTATTGAAATTGGGAAAAATCGGTTCAGATTTAAATGTAGCTCCCATATATATTTTTGTCCGATTTACGGACTTTAGTCCCTGCAAATCATTCGATTTGCACGAATTTTGGCATAGCGTGCTGAATTTAGTCTAGAATGATGTGTGCTAAGTTTCGTGAAAATCGGTTAAGATTTAGATATAGCTCCCATATATATTTTCGCCACATTTTTGATAAATGACACACCAAAGTCCCTAAAAAAATTTCGATTTGCTCGAATTTTGGCATAGCGTAATGAATTTAGTCTAGAATGATGTGTTTCGTGAAAGTCGGTTCAGATTTAGATATAGCTCCATATATAGTTTCGCCCGATTTTATGTATATCTTTCGAATTTGGGATAAGGTGCTGAATTCAATCTAAAATGATTTGTGCAAAGTTTGGTGAAAATCGGTTCAGATTTACATACACCTCTTTATATATTTCCGTCCGATTTTAATAAATGGTGCACTAAAGATCCATAGCTATGCCGATTGACACAACGTACTGAAGTTAATATAAATTAATCTCTGATAAGTTTCCTTGAAATCGGTTCACATATCATAGTTTCCATATAATTTCGACTTTAGGATACATATGCTGAATATACCCAAAGTGGTGAAGGGTATCATATAGTCGGCCCAGTCCGACTTTACTACTTTCCTTACTGGTTTTAACTGAAAAGATTCCAATTTGGGATTTTAGAGGCTGACATACATTCCCAAAAACCACGTTTTGACATAGCCCCCCTATAAATGTCCTACACTGAAAATTAACATTATTGGTGCACATTTTAACATAGCCCCCATGTAATGGTCTCGCCCTATTTCCGAAGCATTTTTTACTCCGATTGATAGACACTCAACGCCATGTGCGCAAATAAAAACAAGAAAAAACCAGTAAGGAAAGTAGTAAAGTCGGACTATATGATACCCTTCACCACTTTGGGTATATTCTACATATGTATCCCAACAGACGACGCGATTTTGTTATATATCTATATCTGAACCGATTTCAGGGAAAATTGCCAGAGACTAATTTATATTACTTCAGTACGTTGTGTCATTCGGCCTTGCTATGGATCTTTTCACGCAGCTTAGCAACATCATTTTAGACTTAATTCAGTACTTCAGTAGTGTTGGCGGTTTATTTGGGATACCATTTGTATTTTGTTTTTATAAAAAACAACTATCTATTAGTGGGGAATGTATGGCATTGATTGCCGAGGGGTAAGGCAGGGAAGACTATAGTTTCGGATCACGCCACTGATCCTCATAAGTTCCCTTAGTTTATTGTTGGGATATTCTCCCCAGAAGCTATTGCTTCTATACAAAAAAACCTTTCAAACCCAAATATCTCTTGTAACAAAGCGAAGTACTTAGCTGACCAACGTACCCTATACCAAAATTCGTGCAAATCGAAAGATATATAGGGACTTTGGTGCACCAATTACATAAAGTCGGACGAAAATATATATGGGAGCTATATCTAAATCTGAACCGATTTTCATGAAACTTAGCACAAATTATTATAGACCCAAATGCCAGTACGCTATGCCCAATTTCGTGCAAATCGGAAGATATATAGGGTCTTTGGTACACTAATTACCTTAAATCGGATGAAAATATATATGGGAGCTATATCTAAATCTGAACCGATTGTCACGAAACTTTGCACACATCATTCTAGACTTAATTCAGTACCCTATACCAAAAGATTTCCAGGGACTTTAGTGGACTATTTACCTAAAATCGGGCGAAGCTATATATGGGAGCTATATATATATATATATATGTGAGCTATATCTAAATGTGAACCAATTTTCACGAAACTTGGCATACATCATTGTAGACCTAATTCATTATGCTGTGCCAAATTTCGTGCAAATCGAAAGATATATAGGGGCTTTGGTACACAATTTACCTTAAATCGGACGAAGATAATTATGGGAGCTATATCTAAATCTGAAATTTTACACACATCATTCTAGACCTAATTCATTACTCTGTGCCAATTTTCGTGCAAATCGAAAGATATATAGGACCGTTTACATTAAATCGGACGAAAATATATATGGGAGCTATATCTAAATCTGAACCGATTTTTCCCAATTTCAATAGGGTTCGTCCTTGGGCCAAACAAATGAGCTGTGCCAAATTTCATCCAATTCGGATCATAAATGCGACCTGTACTTTGTTTACAATTTAACATCTACAGACGGACAGACGGACGGACTGACGGACATGCATAAGTCGACTCAGAAAGTGATTCTATGCATATTCTCAAAAGGAACCATGGGTCTATCTCGATTATTTTTGTCTGTTACAAACATATGCACAAAGACATAATACCCTGTACCACAGTGTGGTGAAGGGTATAAACAGCAAATAATTGGTTGATGGCTGTTCGAGGGAGAACACATTAATTCTCCGCTTTAGCTGACCAATAACAATTTTTTAAAATTTGTATAAGGTCTTCAATCAAATAAATTGTGGTGTACCACTCAGAATTGACCTCCTATGTAGATCAACGTTTTTTTTTTTCAAAATTTTGAAAAATATATTTCTGACAATTTTCAGATATCATCTAAGGAGAAAATTATCGAATGGTGAATAAAATGCAGAAGGATTATTTCATCTCACGGTATACCCAATGACAATCTGACATTTGCTGTTCACGCAAGGCCGTTCAGTAAAGAACGTTCTGACTGGAGCGATTCAAAACAGGTAAATGTTTCACATAGTAAGGATCTCGACCGAGTACACTATATAACATAGAGCTCATCGTGTGGAATGAGAGCCCTAGTTGAATTTATTATGATCCAAAAAGGACAAATTCTAATGATTTTTCCGGTAACTCTAAAGTTCATGCAAGCGAAGGTGTATATATATATATTTTTTTTTGTCCGCGGCTATGTCAGCTTTATTTTGAATAGACATGTCTGCAGTCAAATCGAATGAGACATATTTTCACAAAACATATGCTTATTCTATTCCGAGTCCTTGTGTGCATTTTTGAACTTCTTTCTTGAAACGCAAATTTAATAATATAAGTCGATATTTTTTACCTCTAAATATTCTACAAAATTATAGCTTAGACGAATTTAGGTTCTGAACTCCTTGCGCCCTTTTTCTAATGTATAAGACTGTCAAGACCATTCTCTTGTGTAGTTTAGTATTCCGGATATCTGGTCATCAAAAATTCCTATGTGTCAATACTGACCTCTATATATAATATATTAACTTCCGTCACCTCTAAAGCAACTATATATACATATACTATCCTCCCACTCTAGGTACCATTTTACATCAAGTTTCTAACACATTTCTAAATTGTCTTAAATACCCCAAAACAAAACATTGCTACAACAATAGCAGCCACTTTAAATTTCGTAACACTTCAAAGTTATTTCTTTACAAGGACATTAAATATTTAAGAGGCTACAACAACAAGAACAACATCAGCGGCAAGACAACAATAATTGATAAAGACACTGAATGCCACACCTTTGACATTGACATACAAACATTGGTGTACAAATCATGTACCGCTCGTTCGCTCTCACTCTGTGTCCCGTGCCCTCTCATGACGCCACGTCGCACCTAATGGCGAGGTGTAATAGAAACGGAAGTATCATTAACTAATTTCATCATTTATTCATAATTCACATCCTATTAAAGAGGTGGGGGAGAGAGAGAGAACGACAACAACAACACCACTGACAATATACATTACAAATACATCAGCAATGTCAACGACAGTGAAACTGATGACACCGTGACGAAATAGAGGGCATGAGAGCGGGCGAACGGGCAGGAGGTGACAAGTGAAGCTACACAATTTTTGGGAAATATTCAAATGGGCATAAAATGTTCCCTTAGTTAGTCGTCAATCTAAATTGAGGCTTATTTGTTTAAACGAACATGAAACGAAACACCACCGAGGCAACACCAGTAATTACAACAGCAACAACAACAACGCAGGATGATTTAAAATAACGTAACACTAAATACACACTGCCAGCTAAACGACTAACAAGACAGCGATGACATCGATGAAGTGAACAAACACAGCCACACACCCACACACACACACATACAAAGGCATAACTACTTACGCACAAAGGCCCGTCGCAGCGAATGGCAAGCAAGACAAACATAAATTTCATATGAAGTGTTTATAGCTACCATTAAAACAAAGCTGACACCACCAACAAAATATCAGTGTCATCATCAGTAGACAAAAGTTTCATAGGGGCTTTGATGTGGCTGCCACAAAATGTTGTGAGTAAACGCACGGCGGCGTTATGCTCATGGCATTCCGATTTAAATGAAATTAAAGTGTAACTAAAAGGAGGCAATCAGTAAGAGGTGAGGGGTGTGGGTGGTGAGTGGTGTAAGATAGTATAGATATTCGTTAAGGAAAATCTTTGACCACCAAAATGCCTTTCTCAACGTTTTTCGCAAATTAAACATGGCATAGAAAGTAGGACACTAATTTATCCTTATAGAAATAATTATGGTTCCTACATATAATTGTGGACCTATTGCAAAGTATTTTGTATCGTTCATATGTGTGGTGCCAGAGGATCACCTGATTATTTCGTCCTCGCTGTAACGAGACAGTGACATTGTATATTGTGTACTACTAGGAAGTTTATACTTTTAGAAAACTATATACCACTTTTCAGACACTATAGTTGAAAAACTACTGGGAAGAAGTTCTTTACTAAGAACCTGATCTATAATGATAATTTTTTGCTCAGATATATGCCAGCCTTCAAATCCTCTAAATGTGAAATTAGAGCCTCAAAATACTGAATACTGTACATTTTGTATACTGAAAATTGCGCGGTACCATTATCAAACGATGTTAATTTTTTGCACAGAAATATGCCGACCTTCATCAAATAAGATCCTTATCGTTTCTATGAGAAGACCTTCAGCTCTTCTATGAGAAGACCTTCAGCTCTTCTATGAGAAGACCTTCAGCTCTTCTATGAGAAGACCTTCAGCTCTTCTATGAGAAGACCTTCAGCTCTTCTATGAGAAGACCTTCAGCTCTTCTATGAGAAGACCTTCAGCTCTTCTATGAGAAGACCTTCAGCTCTTCTATGAGAAGACCTTCAGCTCTTCTATGAGAAGACCTTCAGCTCTTCTATGAGAAGACCTTCAGCTCTTCTATGAGAAGACCTTCAGCTCTTCTATGAGAAGACCTTCAGCTCTTCTATGAGAAGACCTTCAGCTCTTCTATGAGAAGACCTTCAGCTCTTCTATGAGAAGACCTTCAGCTCTTCTATGAGAAGACCTTCAGCTCTTCTATGAGAAGACCTTCAGCTCTTCTATGAGAAGACCTTCAGCTCTTCTATGAGAAGACCTTCAGCTCTTCTATGAGAAGACCTTCAGCTCTTCTATGAGAAGACCTTCAGCTCTTCTATGAGAAGACCTTCAGCTCTTCTATGAGAAGACCTTCAGCTCTTCTATGAGAAGACCTTCAGCTCTTCTATGAGAAGACCTTCAGCTCTTCTATGAGAAGACCTTCAGCTCTTCTATGAGAAGACCTTCAGCTCTTCTATGAGAAGACCTTCAGCTCTTCTATGAGAAGACCTTCAGCTCTTCTATGAGAAGACCTTCAGCTCTTCTATGAGAAGACCTTCAGCTCTTCTATGAGAAGACCTTCAGCTCTTCTATGAGAAGACCTTCAGCTCTTCTATGAGAAGACCTTCAGCTCTTCTATGAGAAGACCTTCAGCTCTTCTATGAGAAGACCTTCAGCTCTTCTATGAGAAGACCTTCAGCTCTTCTATGAGAAGACCTTCAGCTCTTCTATGAGAAGACCTTCAGCTCTTCTATGAGAAGACCTTCAGCTCTTCTATGAGAAGACCTTCAGCTCTTCTATGAGAAGACCTTCAGCTCTTCTATGAGAAGACCTTCAGCTCTTCTATGAGAAGACCTTCAGCTCTTCTATGAGAAGACCTTCAGCTCTTCTATGAGAAGACCTTCAGCTCTTCTATGAGAAGACCTTCAGCTCTTCTATGAGAAGACCTTCAGCTCTTCTATGAGAAGACCTTCAGCTCTTCTATGAGAAGACCTTCAGCTCTTCTATGAGAAGACCTTCAGCTCTTCTATGAGAAGACCTTCAGCTAAGCTCTTCTATGAGAAGACCTTCAGTAAGCTCTTCTATGAGAAGACCTTCAGTAAGCTCTTCTATGAGAAGACCTTCAGTAAGCTCTTCTATGAGAAGACCTTCAGTAAGCTCTTCTATGAGAAGACCTTCAGTAAGCTCTTCTATGAGAAGACCTTCAGTAAGCTCTTCTATGAGAAGACCTTCAGTAAGCTCT
>NW_026872674.1:0-13916 GCF_032173495.1 Musca vetustissima
CCCCGTGTTTAAAGTAGTGCATCGATTTGATAACAGAAACGTAGAAAAAATGTGTACAATTTTGTATTAGCGATTATTTTTATTGGTTTGTATGATGTAGATAGTAATGGAACCTTTTTTATGTATACATAATGGTACTAAATTTAACACAATTAGGATTTTGCTAATCCGATAGAGCTAGAATACCTTACATAGATCAAGCTCTAAGATGGGATCCATTGGTCCACTTTTTCGGCTACCTTCCACACAAAATGTAAAAATTTTGAAAATTTGTCAATTTGATCCTCATTTTATCCAAATTTTGCAAATCGTTACACATAACATATAGGGCTGAACCTTTTTATACCCTTCACCACTCTGTGGTACAGGGTATTATGTCTTTGTGCATATGTTTGTAACAGGCAAAAGGAAACGAGATAGACACATGGTTCCTTTTGAGAATATGCATAGAATCACTTTCTGAGTCGATTTATGCATGTCCGTCTGTCTGTCGATGTTAAATTGTAAACAAAGTACAGGTCGCATTTATAATCCGAATTGGATGAAATTTGGCATAGGTCACTTATTTGGCCCAAGGACAAACCCTATTGAAATTGGGAAAAATCGGTTCAGATTTAGATAGAGCTCCCATATATATTTTCGTCCGATTTAATGTAAACAGTCCCTATATATCTTTCGATTTGCACGAAATTTGGTACAGCGTAATGAATTAGGTCTAGAATGATGTGTGCAAAGTTTCGTGAAAATCGGTTCAGATTTGGATATAGCTCCCATATATATTTTCGTCCGATTTAAGGTAAATGGTGTACCAAAGTCCCTACATATCTTTCGATTTGCACGAAATTTGGCACATCGTAATGAATTAGGTCTAGAGTGATGTGTGCAAAGTTTCGTGAAAATCCATTCAGATTTGAAAATAGCTCCCATATATATATTATCGTCCGATATAAGGTAAATGGTGTACCAAAGTCTCTATATATACTTCGATTTGCACGAAATTTGGCATAGCTTACTGAATTAAGTCTAGAACGATGTGTTTTAAATTTTGTAAAGATCGGTTCGGATTTAGATATAGCTCCCATATATATTTTCGTCCGATTTTAGGTAAATAGTGCACCAAAGTCCCTTTATATGCTTCGATTTGCACAAAATTTGGCTTAGCGCACTAAATTGAGTCTAGAATGATGAGTGGGGAGTTTCGGGAAAATCGGTCGAGATTTCGATATAGCTCCCATATATATGTTCGTCAGATTTTATGTAAATGATGCATCAACGTACCTATATATCCTTTGATTTGCACGAAATTTGGCACAGCGTACTGAATTAAGTCTAAAGCGATGTGTGTAAAATTTCGTGGATATCGGTTCAGATTTATATAGCTCCCTCATATAGATTATATTTTTAACAACGCGGTGTACCGAATAGCGTGTATCAATTTTGCTATAAATCGTTTTACATAAATTTTCCCCATGTTACGCAAGCGGCTCGAATGGAATTAAAGTTAGGATAGGTTGGAGAAAGAGGGAACATAGACATGCAATTGTTAGGACACATATGTACAATATACCCAAAGTGGTGAAGGGTATCATATAATCGGCCCAGTCCGACTTTACTACTTCCCTTACTGGTTTTTGGGTTATAAAAGTCTGTTTTAGTGGTCAAAGTTATAAAGCATGAAATTTTACAAGTTAAATGGAATCGGATCAACGAATATGCATGGCGCATGAACTAAGACTTTTGAAAAGTCATAAAATTGTATTTTGGTTTGAAAGATGGATGGCTAAACTTTAAATCCATTCAAAACAAACGGGTATTGCTGATTATCAAGTGTGGTTGCCGTGATCAAACAATTTAAAATATCGAATTCCCTCCGTATACGAACTAAGCGAATGTCTAAAGAAGCAGCGAATTCGGGTGAAGCTAGAAGAAGATTTACCCATTTTGTAAAATCGTAATTCCCTTTCCAAAAAATTAAAACACCTTCCAACATTTCGGATAGTTAATATATATGTATGTATATATTATTATAAATTTATTTACAAAACTGAAAATAAATTGTGTTATAAATGTAATTAAAAAATAACTAATTGTAATACAACATAAGATCTAAATTATATGCTATAAATAATTTTCTGATTATGTTAGTATATGTATATATTGAAAATTAATCAATAATTATATATTTGTTTGTCTGGTTGTTGGTTTGCAATAACATGTGTCACTTAATTGTTTGTCGTTTTACTACATCAATGGTTAAAATAACAAATATATGGGATACTTTACTGTTTTATGTTTTTTAATATATTTTTTTTTTTGGTTTATTTTAATGTCATTTTTACTATATTGTTTTGTTTTTTATTTTGTATAAATATTTAAGGTGGATGTTATTTCCATTTATTTTTCTCGTTTATTTTTGTTTTTTAATTTAGCAATTCATGTTTTTATTTTCTTCGTATCGATTATAATGCTGTACACTGAGTTCTTTTTAAATATATTTTTTTTATTATTATTTTTAATATATTTGTTTTTTATTATACATTTATTTATATTTTTTATTTTTTTGTTTCTATTATACCCATTTCTGAATAAAACATCCATAAACTTTAACAATTATTTTTGTTTTACTTTGGTTGGTAACATTTCCTTTTTATCTTCGTTTCTATTTTTAGGGAAATTATTATGCATTATGTTTTATTTATTATTTTGTTTTATGTTAATATATGTTTGGCCCCCAAAAGTAGAAAACAAATAAATAAAATACAAAATTAAATGTATGCTGGAAATGAAATTGCGAAAGAAAACCAACTACCATGCACAGTGGAAGAAAAGGCTTTAAGTTGTTTTTTTTTTTTAATATTTTCGAGTAATAGTTTTCTTTTATTTTTCATCTTCTTTTCTAGTTTTCGAATGTTTCTAAGTTTGATTTTATTTTTTTATGTACCACACAATTAGTATTTTGTTTTTAATTTTTTTGTATTAGTATATATTTCTTTTTATTTAAAGCATTTTTTGTCTTAAAATTTGTCTACACATCCGTTTACGCTTTGCTGTATAATTTTTAGGTTAGGTGTTTTTCTTTTTCAGTTCTAATGTAAGTAGAGTTTTTTATATATTACAGAGCTGGATAAAGTTTCACGTACATTTATAGATTTTTATGATTTTTTTATTTTTATTAAATAATGAATAAATAGAAAAAATTATATATTTTTATAATTTATAAATATTTTTTTAAGATCAATTTTTGAATTTTAAATATAGTTGAATTTTTATTGAATATAAATTTCGAAATGTATAAATTGAAGTCATTAAATTTTAGTACTGCAGCTTAATATATATCTGTATGGGAAAATCGAACCGAACCTTGGTCATGTCCGATGTCCCATATAAGGATGTCACCATTTTTGGTATTTTGAATGTCCTAGCCAAATTTGTCTACAAAAATGGTGAGGCATTAATATTACTCCTAGTATCTTTGATATTAAAAAGGGGATATTTTGCTATATTTTTGACATACTTTTAATATGCTGGAACCACTTGGTTTTCAGAATTTGTACAGGATTTTTTTATTTGTTTTTTTTTTTTTTTTTTTTTGGGCGTGGCATAGTTTCTAAATATCGATATTGAACATTTTCTGTATTTATAAGGACATAGAGGTATTTTTCATTCAATAGGCTGTAGATTGCATAGTGTTTCCAAACATTAGAAGATAACCTAATCCGATAACTTAAGATATAAATGCCGTCTTCGGAACACACCGAACCCACTGTCCCGCAGTAATCTTACGACTAAGGAGACAGGATGTAAGGGGTGTACTTCAATTGGTCTCCATTTGATTGTTTGGTCGTGGAATGGAATGAAAACCTCTTCACCAGACACGTTCAATATGTGCCCGAACATTGGCAAAACGTTTGCCGATTCTTTTTCAGTGCGTGTGGAAAATTCACTCCATCCCAAATTTTTATCCCAGATTGCAATACAACATCGGCCACAAGGAAAACAATCTATCAGCCCAGAATCGGTTGTATTCTATATATTCAAAATGCCTAAAATCGTTCGGGACCGCCATATATGGCTTAGGGCCAAACCAAACGCTTAAGTAGTAATAAATCCGAAAGTTTTTTCTTAAATCCTCAAAATCCCAAAATGCGAACACTGCATTGTATAATGCGATTAGGTATTTTTAAATACAGAAAATGGGATTGGAATATTATATAGATGCTATAGTGACCTATATCGTCAAAATGGCAGAAGGTCCTCAAATTTCAAATGGCAGCCACTTGTGTTGGAAGGCCTTCATGAACTTCAAAATTGTAGCCTAATTTGGAAAACAAAGAGGTTTATTTCCTGGCATACCGAATTACGTTATATTCACTTAAAAAGTGGGACTAAGGCGGATTTTCGGTCGGGACCTAAAAAGGAAGCAATGTCAAAACATGATTATATATCAACAATTATTTTGTCAGGGGATTGTCCGAGCAAACACAAATTAAAGCAACTTCGATTGGAAAATGTGTTGAAGGCTATCAGTTTTTCATAAACAATCTAAAAGGAATCTTTCGTGAAAGAGCTGAAGTGAAACGACCCTTTTTGGACTAGCTGAAGACCAGAGATGCCTTTGACAGAATATTTTCTTCTTAAAAAATCGAATTGCCAAATTAAATTCATTTCGGTTAGAAAACGCGGCTAGGAGTTGTTTAAAGATGACTTGAAGGCTAGAGTTTTTCATAGCGGAGTTGAATGTAGTCTTTTATGGAAGATTTGAAGTGGAAGGACTCTTTCATACACTAGCTGACGACCAGAGAGTCTTTTGTCAGGAGATTTTCAGAGCATCCATCCATAAGTGTTAATTAAAACCACTTCGATTAGAAAATGCTGCTATGACTCCAGGAGTTTTTCATAGATGGCCTAAAGGAAAGGCCAAAGACCAGACAGTCTTTGTATATGAGCTGATGGCCAGGGAGTCTTTGTAGATGAGTTTAAGTCAATGTAGTGTAGACACTACACTAGACAGGCTGAAATACAGGAAGTCTTTGTAGGCGAGTTGAAGGTCTTCTACAAATATTCTTTAAAAATCGGTGAGTCTTTATTGACGATCTATTTTTTATTGATCTTTAAAGAATTTTTTATTGATCTTTGAAGAATCGAATTTTATAAGAATCATACCAAAATACTGCTAGGACCCAGGATTTTTCATAGATGGGCTGAATACCAAAAGTTTTTCATAGACGAGCTGAAGGCCATGTAGTGTTTGAAAACAGGATGAAATACAGCCTTAGTTAGTAGAGAATTTAGTGTCGATCTAAGAGGATTCTTAATAGGGATCTTTGAAAAATACCAAATTTCAAAACATGTAGCAATATTGAAAACAAATTCTCTCACGGTTTTTTTTATACTTTGGGAAACCGAAATGTGCAAATAGTATAAACTTTGTTTTGAAAATTCAGATGAAATCCCCAAAATACAGAAAATGTGGAATAACATTTATTTAGGGACGATGCCAAAATGCTACTAGGACCCCAGGAGTTTTCAAAGATGGACTGAAGACAAAAAGTTGTTCATAGACGAACTATATGTACGTTACGAAGCCTGAGCGTATTTAAATAACTATGCATTTATTCAATATTTTTATCAAAGAAGCCTATAAGCCTCCAAAAATTCGAAATACCAAATTACTGTTACTTCAATGCAGATAATGGATCTTTATATAAGAGGCCATTACGAATTTGAATTGATATATGCCGATTGCAATTGTATTCAAACATCCTCATATCTTAATGTTCACGTTTTCTATCATGATTTTAACAGACAGGCAGATGGATTCTGCTGCAAAGTTAGTATCCTTTGGATACCAATATTTTGGATAGAATATTTCTCCAATTTGGGGTATTTACCCTTACGCAAATAGTGGTAAAACATTTCAAATGTATAAATATAAAATCGAAAATATGTTCAAATTTCAGATTCTAGAACAGAGCATTAGTTTGTGAGACTGAATTGAAAACAGCGATTTTTTTCTTTCTGAATTAATATGAATTTTGAAGGTTAAATAATAAAATTGTATTATTTTGAATAAAATAACAAATTTATCGAAACCGAATAAATGATTTAAATTACATATTTTATATATACATATGTAAATACAAATGAAAATAACAATTTGCACTTTAATAACTGTAGTTAGTTATATAAAATTGAACAAAATAAATTTAATATTTATTTAAATTAATAAAAAAAAAACAATACGATATTTATACCATTTTCACGTGGAATACATTAAATGTTACTTTTAAATAATTATGGGTTTTTATTTTAAAATTTAAAAGATTTTATTTCAAGTAGCCCTAATTTGATTATGCTAGACTCTTACAAGTCTAACATGTAGTAATCAATTTATATTAATAAATATAGAGACTTCATACATTGAGTTTAATGGAATATTATTTAAAATTAAAATAAATGTGAAAATGGTGTAGACAACATTGCGAACATATAAAAAATTAAAAAACATTAAATAACAATAACTCTTTGGCATTTCAACATGCAAAGAAAATCAAAAGGCCAATCAATGAAAACGGAATAATTTCTGGAAAAAAATCTCCCACAACTCTTAAATAAACAATCAACATACACAGAGAGCTATGCGAAAGGAAAACAAAAAATAAACTTTCAAAAATAATCAAATGGCATTTATTTTCTCTCTGTGTATTGACGATTTCACATTACTTTTAACCTAAAACGCATAAAATTTCCTACAATAGTTTTAAACATTTCTAAATTTCTTTTGAATTTTACATCTGAATAGATTTCAATTGGCCTTCGATCATCACAAAACATTTATTTTGTGATTTTTTAGCTGTGGGAGTTTTGATGATTTTATTGATTCTAGTTCTCTTTATATCGAATTCAGATGCAGTAAAATTTTTCTCATTTTACTGTTGTCTATCTTCATATCGATCATTTTTTTGTGGGGATTGAAATTTGAAATTACTGCATTTTCTTTTCCTCATGAGCCTTTTTAACAATGGCCAATTTGGAGTGAGGTGATGCTGGTGACAGAGTACGATAGGGTGCCTCCTTTGTGCCATGCAATACCAGAGACCAATCGATTAACCAGCCGGAACGGGGTTGATTTGAATTGAATCGGGCCTAGAAAATAAAAACAAATATTTTTAATTGAAATTAAATAATATTTGTAATAATACAAACCTCCAACTTCCATGTACCATGAGGATATTCACCCCATGAATGGGTTGTCATGAAAGGCCATTTTGTGAAACCATCACGATGATCATCATCATTGGCGCGTCGAGATAGAATCATTGATCTGAAACAAAAAAAAATAATTTTATTTGAATATCCGTTTATAAATGAAGAAAAAAAAACAATTTTGTATTTGGCCCAAAAAAGCGTTTTCATAGCGACAAATCGATATATAAACGAACGACCAGAAACTCTTGCTACGCGAGTTGAAGACTGGGAATCTTAAAAAGTCGTGTAGAAGACCAGGGACGGTTTACAGACAAGTCGAAGGGCAGTATGTCTTTATGTCGATTAGCTGATGGGCCAGTATTCTCTCATTGACACGTTAAGGAGCATAGCCATGTTGAAGGGCAGAAAGAGCTAAGTCAGGAAGCCTTACATAGACGAGCTAAAGGACAGAGAGTTTTTAAAGACGAGCTGAAGGTTATGCAGACCTTCATTGTCGAGCTGAAGCCCAGGGAGCCTTTATAGACGTGTTGAACCCCAAGAGATCTTTATAGACCAGCGCTGACCAGAAAATCTTTATAGACGAACTATAGCCCAGGGAGTCTTTATAAACGAGTTGATGTCCAGGGAGTCCTTCTGAATGCATCTTTTTATACCCTTCACCAATTGAAGCCTAACAGGCAAAGTGAATGCTCCCATATATATATTTAACCGATTTAATGTAAACAGTCCCTATATAACTTTCGATTTGCACGAAATTTAGTACAGCCTAATCATTTAGGTCTAGAATGATGTCTGCCAAGTTTCGTGAAAATCGGTCCAGATTTAGATATAGCTCCCATGTATAGTTTCGTCCGATTTCATGTAAATGGTGCACCAAAGTCCCTATATATCTTTCGATTTGCACGAAATTTGGCATAACGTACTGAATTAAGCCTAGAGTGATGTCTGCCAAGTTTCGTGAAAATCGGTCCAGATTTAGATATAGCTCCCATATATAGTTTCGTCCGATTTCATGTAAATGGTGCCCCAAAGTCTCTATATATCTTTCGATTTGCACGAAATTTGGCATAACGTACTGAATTGAGTCTAGAATGGTGTCTGCCCAGTTTCAAGAAAATCGGTCCAGATTTAGATATAGCTCCCATATATAGTTTCGTCCGATTTCATGTAAATGGTGCCCCAAAGTCCCTATATATCCTTCGATTTGCACGAAATTTGGCATAACGTACTTAATTGGGCCTAGAATGATGTCTGCCAAGTTTCATGAAAATCGGTCCCGATTTAGATATAGCTCACATATATAGTTTCGTCCGATTTAATGTAAATGGGGCCCCAAAGTCCCTATATATCTTTCGATTAGCACGAAATTTGGTACAGCCTAATCATTTAGGTCCAGAATGATGTCTGCCAAGCTCCGTGAAAATCGGTCAAGATTTAGATATAGCTACCATATATAGTTTCGTCCGATTTCATGTAAATTGTGACCAAAATCCATATATATCTTTCGATTTGCACGAAATTTGGCATAACGTACTGAATTGAGCCTAGAGTTATGTCTGCCAAGTTTCGTGAAAATCAGTCCAGATTTAGATATAGCTCCCATATATAGTTTCGTCCGATTTCATGTAAATTGTGCACCAACATCCATATATATCTTTCGATTTGCCCGAAATTTTGCACAACGTACTGAATTGAGCCTAGAGTGATGTCTGCCAAGTTTCGATAAAATCGGTCCATATTTCTATATAGCTCCCACATATAGTTTCGTCCGATTTCATGTAAATGGTTCACCAAAGTCGCTATATATCTTTCGATTTGCACGAAATTTGGCATAACGTACTGAATTGAGCCTAGAGTGATGTCTGCCTTGTTTCGTGAAAATCGGTCCAGATTTAGATATAGCTCCATTTTATTATAGATTGATTTTATGTAATTGACGCACCAAGGAACCAATAGGAACAAAACGTTCTAAAGTTAGTATAACCTAACCTGTGACAAGTTTGTTTGAAATCGCTTAATATGTGGATATAGCTTACATATATTTTTTCGCCCGATATCAAGCAAATTGGGCATCATACTCCTCATGTTAGTCAGATTGACATCAAATTTTGCACAACGTACAAAATTGAGCATAGAATTACGTAGTTGCGTTTTCTAGAAGTACAGACATAGTCAACCGGATGACCTATTTATATTTGTTTGAAGTCGATTTACACACTTTATGGACAAATCTAGGTAGATTCACATTTAGATAAATATCACATATTTTATTTCATCCAATTTCATGTTAATAGTCCTGTTTAATGTACCCATAGTGGTGAAGGGTATCCTAGAGTCGGCCTCGTCCGACTTTACTACTTTCCTTACTGGTTCTTTATATACGAGTTGAAGCCCAGGTAGTATTTGTAGGCGAGTTGAAGTTAAGAGGTCTTTATAGACGAACTACAGCTCAGAGAGTATTTATATATAATCCCAGGCAGTCCTTATGAATGAATTGAAGCCCAATGAGTCTTTCATCTTCTCTATAGACGAGTCGGCGCCCAGGGCTTACTTATAAACGAGTTGAAGCCCAGAGAGTCTTTATTGATGAGTTTAAGTCCATGGAATCTTTATTGATGAGCTGAATGCCACGAAGACTTTATAGACAAGCTGAAGGCCAGTGTGACTTTATAGACAAGCTGAAGGCCAGGTAGATTTTATAGATAAGCTGAAAGCCAGGGAGTTCTTATAGACGAATTGAAGCCAGGGAATCTTCATAGACGAAGTGAAGTCCGAAGAGTCTTTATAGTGCAGTTGAAGACACGGGAGCCCTTATGAATGAATTAAGGCCCAGTGAGTCTTTCATATTGTTCTTGATAGACGAGTCTTTATAGACAAGCTTAAGCACAGGTAAGGGGTATTTTAGAATACCCAGAGATACTGAAGGCCAGAGAGTTTTTCTAGATGAGCTAAAGGCCAGGGAGTCTTGGATCTTTAAAGAATAGTTTTTGAAGGTTTTTGGGCTTAAAAGCGAGAGTTTTTTAAGAATATTTTTGGTAGAATATTCTGGCCTATAAACGTGGATTTGTATACCCTTCACCACACTGTGGTACAGGGTATTATGTCTTTGTGCATATGTTTGTAACAGGCAAAAGGAATCGAGATAGACCCACGGTTCCTTTTGAGAATATGCATAGAATCACTTTCCGAGTCGATTGACGCATGTCCGTCCATGTATTTTTGTTAACAAAGTATAGGATTTGGATGAAATTTGGCACAGTTCACTTATTCGGCACAAGGACGAACCCTATTGAAATTGGAGAAAATCGGTTAAGATTTAGATATAGCTCCCATATATATTTTCGCCCGATTTAATGTAAATAGTGTACCAATGTCCCTATATATCCTTCGATTTGCACGAAATTTGGCATTGCGTACTGGATTGAGTCTAGAATAATGTGCGTAAAATTTCTTGATAATCGGTACAGATTTAGATATAGCTCCCATATATAGTTTCGCCCGATTTTAGGTAAATGGTTCACCAAAGTCCCTGAAAATCATTCGATTTGCACGAATTTTGGCATCGTATCGTGCAAATCGGTTCAGATTTAGGTATAGCTCTCATATATTGTTTCGCCCGATTTTAGGCAAATGGTATGCCAAAGTCCCTATATATCTTCCGATTTGTACGAAATTTGGCATAGCGTACTGAATTGATTCTAGAGTGATGTGTGTAAAAGTTCTTGAAACTCGGTTCAGATTTGGATATAGATCCCATCAGGGACGTACGCAGGGGGCGGCCCGGGGGGCCCGGGCCCCCCCCCCCCCGAAATGAATATTTTTCACAGTAAATTTATGTTTGCAACATCGAATTTTTCCATTTTGCACTACCGGGCCCCCCCGAAATGAAATCCTGTGTACGTTGCTGGATCCCATATATATTTTCGACCGATTTAATGTAAATGGTTCCTTTGATTTCCATGAAATTTGGCATAGCGTAATGAATTGAGTTTTGAATGATGTGTGTAATATTTCGTGAAAATCGGTTCCGATTTAGATATAGCTCTCACATATATGTTCGTCCGATTTTAAGTAGGATCCAAAATATGGCCATTATGAACAAAACCCTCTGAAATTAGTACAATCTAACCTGTGACAAGTTTCGTTGAAATCAGTTGTAACAAACGAATGGCATGTTTATGGATTAATCTAAGTCGGTTCACATTTAGATAAAGGTCACATATGTTAATGGCCCTTCTGTTAGGATGCATTCGTTTAATATACCCATAATGCTGAAGGGTATCATATAGTCGGCCCCGTCCGACTTTACAACTTTCCTTACTGGTTAAATAATATGTTTGAAGCATTTTCGGTCTTATAAGTGTCGATTTCTAAAGAATATTTTTTGAAGGATTTTTGGTCTAGGAATTTTGAAAGAAAACATTTTGAAAGATTGTCGGCCTTATTTGGTTTTTTAAAGAAACAAAATTTTTTATAAAACATGTTGTAGTTATTTCATACCTTGTACCCATTGGGGATGTTAAGAACAGTTCCAAATCTCCTCTGCGTGATGCATTTGCCGAAATCACAGCCTGGACATGTTCTAAATAGTTTACCTCAGTATCTGTGCCCTTGCAGGCATCCGTTTTGATTTCCAAGAATAAAGAACGGCCAGAATAGATGGGACTAAAAATAAAAACAAAAAATTTAGAATCAACCATTAAATATTTAATCAAAAATCAATTCCTTACTGTGTTTCCGAAATTTCTCCGGCTTCACAATGATATCGTGGCGGTACGGTATGCCATTGTTTGGCCAGTGTGACCATGCCACCAGCATCTAAGACACCAAAGCCAAACAAATGATTAAACTCCAAGCCAACACCATTCATTGTCCAATGGAAACGATTTTTGGCATCGAACAGAGAATTCCGCTTCGAAGTGAGAACTGTCAAATGTTGAATATCACGCCATGTCAATTCGGGGCTAAATGAAAAAAAATTAAACAAAAATACAAATTTTAAATTAGTTTTGAAATTTAATGTTATGCCACCTTTAAAACTGTAAACAGAACGAACGACGTCATTCTTTGCGAATCCAATTTAAGTGCGCGTCCATATGTAGTGCTGTTTCCTTATCAACCAACACAACACACACACATGATTTACTTACTTTGCCTCCAAGGCCAATGCAAATACGCCAGCTGCTTCCGGTGCTGCCGCACTTGTGCCCGAATGTGTTGTAGTACACTTGCCGTATAAATCTGTTGTTGCCACACCAGTATTGGGATCTTTGGCACCATTACTAAATGTACTGGCCAATGTTGAACTGCAGCTTTCATCGTAATGAGCATTTTGACCATCGTTTATGGCGCTATTAATGGAAATTGTCCACATGGAAGCGGCATAGCCATCACAATTGCAATCATCCTCTTCGCCACCATCACCCGATGCCCAGACATAAATGTTGCCCAAACCATTGCGGCCCTACGGGAAATAAATGAATATAAGGGTGTTTGTGTGAGTGAGTGTGGGTTATTACATTTTGGTTACAATTGAATGATTTCCCCTCAACAAGTGAGAGGGAGGAAGTCTATGAGAATGTGTGTCCAATCTCAAATACTTATTCTTAGGTGTCTTTGGGTTTTTTCAGCCCATTATACCCACCTCATTAACACCCTGTACAATTGCACGCATTGTAGCATTACGAGGTCCATCCACTGTTTTGCCATCATCTGTTGGACCCCATGAAGCACTGTAAATGTGAATTTTATGTGGTTCATGGCCCATTGAATTCGCTTCAATCAAATCTGTCATATAAGGTTGATCCAACATGCGAATGCCTTTAAGAGTAAAGAAGAGAGGGAGTGGGGAATTAAATGTTATAGCTATATAAATGGTTTACCATATTTCCTTACGTATATTTTATTATCTACAATTATTTGTAATCTGACATAACGTCATTCAATTGACAATCCACAGGTTTAATATTTATCTGTGTGGTAGATAACACACACACACATGTATGTATTGCTATTTATTGACATTGCACAAGATATCTCATCAATTTATGGCAAATAATAAAAATCACTTTGCCCATGTTAACACATTTATGGCCATTTTGGTGTAGGTGTATTTGTTTTAATATATCATCGTGAATTGCATAATAGTCCTACTTCGTAGTTTTACGTATTCTTGTAAATATTAAAAGGATATATGTAGATGATATTACAAAAAATATAAAATTCTGGAAAATTCATAAGATACAATATAAAAACTTCAACCACAGTAGAGAGAGATTCTTCCACCCCTATTAATAGAAAGTCAGAGGGTCTTCACAGAAGATGTGAAGGCAAGGGAGTCTTTTTAGACGAACTGAAGACCAGGGAGTTGTTTATAGTTAACTTACAGGGATTATTTTACAGACTAGCTGAAGGAAATGTTTTATAGACCATAGTCTTTTATATACGATCTGAAGGCCAGGGAGACTTTGGAGACAAAGTGATGAACAGAGAGTCTTAATAACCAAGCTGAAGGCCAGGAGTATTGATAGTCGGGCTGAAGGACATGTAGGCTTTATAGAAGAACTGAAGGATAAGGGTTATTTTATATTCTCATAGATGCGATTCGTTTCTTTATACCAGCTAAATGACAGAGAGTCTTTCATAGGCGATCTAGGGCAGGCAGTAAGCAAGACCCAACCGAACCAGTAGACGACAAAACATAACAA
>NW_026872675.1:0-13930 GCF_032173495.1 Musca vetustissima
TACTTTCCTTACTGGTTTTTCAATGTTTTACGGAAGGCCGTCCCTTTTCGATTGCGGCGTTATTAACGATCACTGTAACATCCAAATCTCAAAATTCCACAGCAATTAGAAAGACTACATATCTGGTTCAAGATATCAACTAGGATTATTGACTTCGGTCCAAAATTAGCAACATAGTCCAGAATGTTCACTTGAAATTGCAATGAGACATTCTTGAGAAGTTGTACGTTCAAAAATAATAAAAAAACGATTTGTTGAAACCTAGAATGGGAGGGCGAAACTTACCACTCTTAATTCTAGACTCAATTCAGTAAGATAAGCTAAATTTCATGCAAATTGCAAATTGAAGGATATAAGGAGAATTTGGTGCACAATTTACCTAAAATCGGACGAAAAATATATGGGAGCTATATCTAAATCTGAACCGATTTTCACAAAATTTAACACACATCGTTCTAGACTTAATTCAATACGCTATGCCAAAATTCGTGCCAATCGAAAGTTATACAGGGACTTTGGTGCATCATTTACAGAAAATCGGACAAACATATATATGGGATCCATATCGAAATTTGAACCGATTTTCCCAAAACTTACCACTCATAATTCTAGACTCAATTCAGTACGCTATGCCAAATTTCGTGCAATTCGAATAATATATAGGGACTTCGGTGCACTATTTAGCATATCTAAATCTGAACCGATATTCACGAAATTTGACCCTCATCATTCTAGATTTAATGCTGTACTCTATGCCAAATTTGGTGTAAATCGAAAGATATACGGGAACTTTGGTTCACCATTTCCATTAAATCGGAAGAAAAAACATATATGGGAGCTATATCTAAATCTGAACCGATTTTCACGTAACTTAACACACATCATTTTAGACTAAATTCAGTACGCTATGCCAAATTTGGCCCAAATCGAAAGATATACGGGAACTTTGGTTCACCATTTCCATAAAATGGGAAGAAAATATATATGGGAGCTGTATCCAAATCTGAACCGATTTTCCCAACTTCAAAAGAGTTCGTCCTTGGGCCAAATAGGTGAGCTGTGCCAAATTTCATCTAAATCGAATCATAAATGCGACCTGTACTTTGTTTACAATTAAACATAGACGGACGGACGGACATGTACAAATCGACTTAGAAAGTGAAAGAATATGCATAGATTCTCAAAAGGAACGATGTGTCTATCTCGTTTCCTTTTGCCTGTTACAAACATATGCACAATGACATAATACCCTGTACCTTCGGTGGTTCTTGGAAATTATTCTTACCAAAATTCTCTCCTTGTTTGGTCCTTGAAAAAATATTCTTTGAAAAATCCACGCCTTATGTTGGCCATTAAAATTACTCCTAATAAAATTCTCTTCTTTTTTGGTCCTTTAAAAAATATTCTTTAAAAACTCCACGCCTAGAATAGCTCATTTAAAACATATTCTTTAAAAACTCCACGCCTAGAAAACATTCTTTGAAAAATCCACGCCTTATGTTGGCCATTAAAATTACTCCTAATAAAATTCTCTTCTTTTTTGGTCCTTTAAAAAATATTCTTTTAAAAATCCACGCCTTCTATAGGCCCTTTAAAAAATATTCTTTTAAAAATCCACGCCTTGTATAGGTCCTTGAAAAAATATTCTTTAAAAAATCCACGCCTTGTATAGGTCCTTGAAAAAATATTCGTTAAAAAATCCACGCCTTGTATAGGTCCTTGCAAAAATATTCAAAAATATTCGTTAAAAAATCCACGCCTTGTGCTGGTCCTTTTCAAAAATATTCGTTAAAAAATCCACGCCTTGTACAGGTCCTTGCAAAAATATTCAAAAATATTCGTTAAAAAATCCACGCCTTGTACAGGTCCTTGAAAAAATATTCAAAACTATTCTTTAAAAAATCCACGCATTGTACAGGTCCTTGAAAAAATATTCAAAAATATTCTTTAAAAAATCCACGCATTGTATAGGTCCTTGAAAAAATATTCTTTAAAAAATCCACGACTTGTATAGGTCCTTGAAAAAATATTCTTTAAAAAATCCACGCCTTGTATAGGTCCTTGAAAAAATATTCCTTAAAAAATCCACGCCTTGTATAGGTCCTTGAAAAAATATTCTTTAAAAAATCCACGCCTTGTATAGGTCCTTGAAAAAATATTCTTTAAAAAATCCACGCCCTGTATAGGTCCTTGAAAAAATATTCTTTAAAAAATCCACGCCCTGTATAGGTCCTTGAAAAAATATTCTTTAAAAAATCCACGCCTTGTATAGGACCTTTAAAAATATTGTTAAAAAAATCCACGCCTTGTATAGGACCTTTTAAATATTCTTTAAAAAATCTACGCCTTGTATAGGTCCTTGAAAAAATATTCTTGAAAAAATATACAAAATCCTAGCTTCTATAGGCTTTGAAAAAATTTAATTTCTTATGACTGTTTCTATAAACTTTTATTAACAGAAAGCTTTTCCTAAATAGCTTTTCTGTTACCATTCATTTTGCCCAAGTTTTATGGCAGTACCTTTGTTTACGTACCTTACCATAGCCTTTTTAAGTCTACAGAGCTTTTTGAACTTTGAAAAAACAAGTGTTTGGTTCTATAGCTAGGAGTGATACAAAAGCTAAGCAAAAGGTGGGGCTGTAGAATATTTGATTTCTTTGACTTATTTTAATTTCGAAATAAAATAAAATTCAATTGAATTATTATTATTTTAAATATTAATAATTACAATTCCTTAAAAATGTATTTTATCGAATTTCATTGCAAATTCGAATTTCATTGTTGTGCTTTGACACATCTTCTTGTACCACTGGTAAAGAGCTTTTGTGTATTAAAAATATGTTTAAGAAATTTGAGAGGTTTGTGCTTGGACTAACAATCAATTTGTTTATGTATAAAGCTTACAGTCCACACCTGGCTATTGACAAGCTTTTATATATCAATAGATTATATTAGTCGTGTTTTTTATGGAAGTAATAAAAAAGAAATTTTGTGAATATTTGTGTCATGTTTCTCAAAGTCTTCTCGACTATTGTATTCATAAAGTCTGAAATTGGTTTTCAAAATTTAACCAATTTCTTAAAAGGGAAAATAATTAAAATTTTGTTTTAAAAAATCTAAGGACTTCAGGCTAAAAGTCACGCTAGTCGTGACTGCCTGGAAATTTAAAATTAAAACATTAATTTATTTTCATTAATGGCTAACATGCCGGTCAAATGAAAATCCGTGACATATTATGGGCGCCAATTCCAAATAAATATCGATAGTTTATCGTTGGTTAAGTCAGTAACAAATTTCAAACTTACTAAGAAAGCATCATCAACATGAAGTTTACTCTTCTAACACCCATTGTACTACTTGGCCTTATTGCATCCGGCTGGGCCACAATTTCCAGAAAAGAACGATCACCCATTCCACCTGAGGCCCTTATCTCCTTGGCAGGTTAAATGGACGAAGAACATGGCAAATTTGAAATGGATTTTCGAAATGAATTGAATTGGGAAATTTTATAAAAATCAAATATTAAAAAACAAAAAAATAAAAATAAAGAGAACTTATTGCAAATCGTAGTCACAGTTTTGAATTTTTATAATTATTTTTTTCAAGGGCCGTTATAGGCGTAGATTTTTTAAAAAATATTCATCAAGGGTCCCTCCACCTCTAGCTACATGCGTGGATTTTTTTTAAAAATATTTTTTGAAGGACCATCGTTGTCACAGGCGTGGATTTTTAACATTTTTTCAAGGATCATCGTTGTCACAGGCGTGGATTTTTTTAACATTTTTCAAGAACCATCGTTGTCACAGGCGTGGATTTTTTAAGAATATTTTTCAAAAGCCGTCGTAGCCATAGGCGTGGAAATTTTAAATCATAGTTACATGTGTTGCTTTTAAAAGAACGGAATAAGGACCTCCCTCAATTCCCCAACTTTATAATATTCACAAATAAATCTTCCTTTTCTGTGTGCCAAAGCTACACAATTAAATATTTTTAAGAATTTTCCTCCCCTCCCACAATTAAATATTCTTAATAAATAATGCCATCTCCACCAACCCCCTGCAACAATGTGTACCCCCCTTATTTGTAGCTGACTTTCCCAGCAGGTGATAATTATTTTTGGCTAATTATTGCCAACAATATTCGCAAGAAAATGAAGCTACCACTACATTCACACCGAATGGAGGTGTGGGTGTAAACGATACGATTTTCTTAAGTAGGCTGGCAATTGTTTAACACGTTGACATTTTGGCCAAGGCAAGGAATTTTTGGCTGTGCTTTAACGATAACACCGAACATGGCGATTTAAATGTTGGAAAACTTGAGGAGAAAATTCCATGGCAGGGAATATTCGATTTGGAAAACAAAGAGGGGAAATGGAATTAAAAACGGCATAAGTGCGGAAAAAAGATTAAATTAAAATAATGGGGAAAGTAGTATTTTTATACCCTTCGCCACACTGTGGCGCAGGGTATTATGTCTTTGTGCATATATTTGTAACGGGCAAAAGGAAACGAGATAGACACATGGTTCCTTTTGAGAAAATGCATAGAATCATTTTCCAAGTCGATTTATGCATGTCCGTCCGTCTGTCTGTCCATGTTAAATTGTAAACCAATTTCCGAATAGGACACAATTTGGCATACGTCACTTATTTGACCCATGGACGAACCCTATTAAAATTGGAAAAAATCGGTTCAGATTTAGATAGAGCTCCCATATATTATTTCGTCCGATTTATTGTAAATGGTACACCAAAGTCCCTATATAGCTTTCGATTTGAACGAAATTTGGCAAAGCGTACTGAATTAAACCTAGAAGGACGTACGTGAAGTTTCGTGGAAATCGGTTCAGATTTAGATATAGCTCCCATATATATTTTTGTCCGATTTAAGGTAAATGCTGCGCCAATGTCCCTAAATATCTTTGGATTTGCACGAAATTTTGCATAACGAACTAAATTAGGTTTAGGATGATGTGTGCTGAGTTTCGAGGAAATCGGTTCAGATTTGGATATAGCTCCCATATATATTTTAGTCCGATTTAATGTATATGATGTACCAAAGTCCCTATATATCTTTCGATTTGCACGAAATTTGGTATAGCGTATTCAATTAAGTCTAGAATGATGTATGCCAAGTTTCATGAAAATCGGTTCAGATTTAGATATAGCTCCCATATATATTTTCGTCCGATATAGGATAAATGGTGTACCAAAGTCCCTACATATCTTTCGATTTGCACGAAATTTGGTATAGCGTATTGAATAAAGTCTAGAATGACGTACATAAAGTTTCGTGAAAATCGGTTCAGTTTGAGATATAGCTCCCATATATATTTTCATCCGATTTAAGGTAAATGGTGCGCCAATGTCCCTAAATATCTTTGGATTTACACGAAATTTGGCATAGCGTACTGAATTAGACCTAGAATGACGTACGTGAAGTTTCGTGAAAATCGGTTCAGATTGAGATATAGCTCCCATATATATTTTCATCCGATTTAAGGTAAATGGTGCGCCAATATCCCTAAATATCTTTGGATTTCCACGAAATTTGGCATAGCGTACTCAATTAAGTCTAGAATGATTTGTGCTGAGTTTTGTGAAAATCGGTTCAGATTTAGATATAGCTCCCACATATAGTTTCGTCCGATTTTATGTATTTTTCGAGAACAATCAGACCTCCAGGCGTGGATTTTTTAAAGATTATTTTTCGAGGACAATCAGACCTCCAGGCGTGGATTTTTAAAGATTATTTTTTAAAGATTATTTTTTAAATATTATTTTTCGAGGACAATCTGATCTCCAGGCGTGGATTTTTTAAAGAATATTTTTCGAGGACAATCTGATCTCCAGGCGTGGATTTTTTAAAGAATATTTTTCGAGGACAATTGGATTTTTTAAAGAGGACAATCTGATCTCCAGGCGTAGATTTTTTAAAGAATATTTTTCGAGGACTGTTTAAGTCGTGGATTTTTTAAAGAATGTTTTTCGAGGACTGTTTAAGGCGTGGATTTTTTAAAGAATATTTTTCGAGGACAATCTGATCTCCAGGCGTGGATTTTTTAAAGAATATTTTTCGAGGACAATCTGATCTCCAGGCGTGGATTTTTTAAAGAATATTTTTCGAGGACAATCTGATCTCCAGGCGTGGATTTTTTAAAGAATATTTTTCGAGGACAATCTGATCTCCAGGCGTGGATTTTTTAAAGAATATTTTTCGAGGACAATCTGATCTCCAGGCGTGGATTTTTTAAAGAATATTTTTCGAGGACAATCTGATCTCCAGGCGTGGATTTTTTAAAGAATATTTTTCGAGGACAATCTGATCTCCAGGCGTGGATTTTTTAAAGAATATTTTTTTGATCTCCAGGCGTGGATTTTTTAAAGAATATTTTTCGAGGACAATCTGATCTCCAGGCGTGGATTTTTTAATATTTTTCGAGGACAATATTATCTCCAGGCGTGGATTTTTTAAAGAATATTTTTCGAGGACAATCTGATCTCCAGGCGTGGATTTTTTAAAGAATATTTTTCGAGGACAATCTGATCTCCAGGCGTGGATTTTTTAAAGAATATTTTTCGAGGACAATCTGATCTCCAGGCGTGGATTTTTTAAAGAATATTTTTCGAGGACAATCTGATCTCCAGGCGTGGATTTTTTAAAGAATATTTTTCGAGGACAATCTGATCTCCAGGCGTGGATTTTTTAAAGAATATTTTTCGAGGACTGTCTTGGCCCCCAGGCGTGGATTTTTTTAAACAATATTTTTCGAGGACTATCTTGGCCTCCAGGCGTGGATTTTTTAAAGAATATTTTTGAGGACTATCTTGGCCTCCAGGCGTGGATTTTTTAAAGAATATTTTTGAGGACTATCTTGGCCTCCAGGCGTGGATTTTTTAAAGAATATTTTTGAGGATTATTTAAAGAATATCTTGGCCTCCAGGCGTGGATTTTTTAAAGAATATTTTTGAGGATTATCTTGGCCTCCAGGCGTGGATTTTTTAAAGAATAT
The DNA here is from genome assembly GCF_032173495.1 of Musca vetustissima. Lineage (NCBI taxonomy): Eukaryota > Metazoa > Arthropoda > Insecta > Diptera > Muscidae > Musca > Musca vetustissima. Next base: position 7,015 of record NW_026872675.1, read on the forward strand.
GGCCTCCAGGCGTGGATTTTTTAAAGAATATTTTTCTTGGCCTCCAGGCGTGGATTTTTTAAAGAATATTTTTGAGGATTATCTTGGCCTCCAGGCGTGGATTTTTTAAAGAATATTTTTGAGGATTATCTTGGCCTCCAGGCGTGGATTTTTTAAAGAATATTTTTGAGGATTATCTTGGCCTCCAGGCGTGGATTTTTTAAAGAATATTTTTGAGGACTATCCTTGGCATTAAAGAATTCTTTACCTCCTTCCCAAATGTAGCCTTCCAATCTATTTGGAATGCAGAATATATTATTGGTATGATGATTTATTTTTAACTTCCGCTTAAGTGAAAATAGGTGTTTACCCGTCTTGAGGAAATTAATAAATCTCTTAACACCTAACTATGCCTCCCGATGCTCAATGAATTCCGGATATGGCGTTTAAAAAATTGTGTTAAAGTTAAAATTAAATATGACCCCAATCAATTTGATATTGACATTGTAGTTTGGTGTGGGTGATGTTGTTGTTACTGCTGTTATCGACCTGATGACATTGTCCTATTATGTTTACATCCTTCTGCAATCTGCAAATGGTTTCAATGGTTTTGGCAGCTAGTTTTTTTCTTGTTTTTTTTACATCGAAACAAAGAACAACAAAAATTGTTTCCTGTCAGATTTTCCAACGCCTTCGAACAAGTAAACTTTCTAGGCGGGAAGAAGTAGAGGGCGAACAATTTCATGTCATGTTTGACCAACTTAAAGAGCCGAATGTTGATTGACATGCAAAATGGTTATTTTCAAGAGTGAAAATACAAGGAACACGAAGAAGAAAAAGAAGGGGCATAAAAATAATCGATTGACACAATGAAGGAAACAACCTGCCTCCATGATGGTGGCATGACTTCACTATATAATCCATGGGTGTCCGCGAAAAAAATGGAAAACCATGGAGAGAGAACAAAAGGACCATCACAATATCACAACCAACGACCATCGGAACCAAGCCACTGGCATAAACCATATGAAATATGGTAAACAGAATGATGTATAGGAAAAAAATCGAAACAATATTTTCATAGAGGTTTTCATTTTGTTTTACTTCAAGGACTCTATGATGAGGGTCTCTACTCCCCACAGTGTTTATATAACCATTCTTTCTCCTTTAGTTGCTCTTTGTTCATTTAAGAAATACCTTCAAAAGGAAATCGAAACTCTTGAATTTGTTCTTTTTTGCAAATATATTAACATACAATTTCCAACAGATTTCTTGACACATTATCCCGTCCCGCAAAAAAAAAGTGCCTCCAACAAGGATGTTTGTTTATTTATTTTCTTATCAATTTTTTTCTTGGAAAAAATATCAGTCAGACATTGCCATTGGCGTTGTGGTTGACTGCCATCTATTTTGCCATTCAATTGCAAAAATGTCATTTTATACAAATTTGAAAATTGATTCGTTTTGAATTTGTGAACACACACACACACGAACAAACACAATGTACCCGAAGAGTATATGTGCATAATTCAAAATGTAATCATTTCAATGTCAAAAGGCCGTGTTTAAAAATAATTCGACATTTGCAAGTATTTTATACAAAATTAAATATGTAAACAATATTGTTATTGTTGTATTGATTTGTATGTATAAATATTTATTTAGAAATTAAATAGGAATTATCATGAGGATATAGGTGCATTTACATATATTCTTTATCATTTCACAAATATAAATATTTTGTCCTTGAATCCTTGATCCAAAGAAAATCAAACCCCACCAAATGTTGACGACCCCCGCAAACGAATAAAAGACCACCATCTGCGAATCTGGACTTGCAATGTTCGCACCTTGTATAGAACAGGCGCAGTGTTCGCTTTGGCGGGTGTACTCAATAAGTACAAAGCCGATATTATTGCCTTACAGGAAATGCGATAGACAGCGACAGGCGTAAGTACATCAGACGATTAAGCACTGTATTATAGCTGCCATGAAAGGAGACATGAATTTGGCTGCGGATTTATGGTTAACAGGAGATTAAAAGACCTCGTCTCCAGATTCACTCTAGTAGATGAGCGAATTGCTATAATCCACATAAAAGTGAAGTTCTTCTACATCAGTCTTATTTGCGCCCATGCTCCGACAGAAGACAAAAATGAGCAGAGCAAACATACATTTTACGGGCGCCTATAAACAGCATATGATCGCTGCCCTGGCCATGACATTAAAATTCTGCTAAGAGATTTTAATGCAAAAATCGGAAGGGCAAATATCTTTGGCCCTACCGGCGGAAAATTTAGCCTTCATGAAGAAACATCCGACAACGGCATGAGGTTGATTGACTTCGCGGCAGCAAAAAACATGGTAATTAGGATCACCCACTTTGACTTCTCCTGATCAAGCAACGAGAAATCAAATTGATCATGTTGTGATAGACGGAAGGCATTAATCCAGTGTACTAGATGTTCGATCGATCCGAGGAGCGAATATCGATTCGGACTACTATCTTGTAGAAGTCAAGGTTCGCACTTGTCTTAATGTTGCAGCAAAAGTGCGATCTAACACAACACGGAAACTCGACGTCGAAAAGCTGCAAACACAACAGGTAGCCAAGGCCTGCTCCGCTCAACTTACCCACCTGCTTGACGAAATCACTTCTTGTCCCGATAATAGTATAGAAGCACAATGACAAAGAATTGTCCACTCCCTACAAACTGCAGCAAAAGCAACACTTGGGTACCAAAAATCACCACCAAGAAACCCATGGTACGATCAGGAGTGTCGTAATGCTACTGATGTGAAAAACGCAGCGTATAGGGCAACCTTGCGCACAGTAGCAACACGTAATGTGATGGAGAATTATCGGAAGAAAAGAAGAGGGTAGAAACGTGTTTTCAGAAAAAAAGAAGAGTGAACAAGAAAAACGTGAACGTGAGCAAACCGAGAAGTACAGGTGTCAGAATGAAGTCCGGAAATTTTACCAACGGGTAAAACACCAAACCGAAGGCTTTGGTGCAGGCACATCCTCCTGTAGAGATAAATAAGGACCTGGTGACAGATACAGACAGCGTGTTGAGGATCTGGAAGGAGCATTTTGAAAAACGTCTGGTATCAAATAGTGGCGCTGAAGAAGATACCCCCAATAAGAGATGATGGTATAGAGTGTATTCCACCTAGCCAAAATGAGATCATAAAAGCAATTAATCGGCTCAAGAACAATAAAGCAGCAGGAGCCGATGGGTTACCAGCCGAACTATTCAAAACTGGTGGCCAGATGCTGGTATGGATCATGCACCAGCTGATTAGTACAATTTGGCTAGTGGAATGCATGCCCAATTGGATTGGAACCTCAGCATCCTGTGTCCCGTGCACAAAAAAGGAGACAAGACGATATGTGCCAACTATAGAGGAGTTAGCCTTCTTCCCATCGCGTATAAAGTGCTATCCAGTGTGCTGTGTGAACGATTGAAGCCAATGGTCAATGACATTATTGGACCATGCCAATGCGGACTCTTATCTGGCAAATCCAACTTTGGCCAGATTTTTTTTTTCCAAATCCTGGAAAAGACCCACGACAAACACATCGACACATACCACCTATTCGTCGACTATAAAGCCGCATTTGACAGCCCTTTCCGTTCAGAGGTGTTTAAAACCATGTCTACGTTCGACATTCCTGCAAAATTAATACTGCTATGCAGGATAACTTTAAGTGACAAAAAGGTTAGCAGTTAATGTCGGAAATAACCTATCGGAGCCCTTCAACACCGAACGAGGATTCACACAAGGTGACAGTTTGTCGTGTGATCTTTTTAACATCCTGCTGGAAAAAGTCATACGAGACGCAAAGGTGAACAGAAATGGCACTCTGTACACCAAACAACACGTGTTACTCGCCTACGCCGATGATATCGATATAATGGGTCGAAAATTGAGAGCGGCAACAACCACCTTTGAACAAATTGATAAGGAGTCTGCCAAAGTGGGTCTGGCAATAAACGGCGAGAAGATCAAGCTGATGGTATCAACGTGCAAGACGTCCAGTAGACTCGGACCAACTGTGGAACTTTAGAACTACGGCATCGAGGTAGTTAAAGATTTTATATACCTTGGTACTGCCATAAATAAAACGAATGTCATCAGTTTTGAAATTAGGAGAAGGATTGTGATGGCCAACAGATGCTACTATGGTCTAAGTAAGCATTAGATACAAGGCCACCGCCCGCCAGATCAAACTCACACTGCACAAGACGCTGATACTACCCGTGCTGTTATATGGATCTGAAGCATGGATACTTCCGCAAGCAGATGAGTCAGCTCTTGGAGTGTTTGAGAGAAAAATTCTCCGAAAGATCTACGGGCCGATCTGCGTCGACAGTGATTATCGGCGTCGAATGAACCATGAGTTCTACCAATTATTCTCGGTCATTGTTAGACGTATTGAGCTGCAGCGACTACGATGGCTAGGCCATGTTCTGCGAATTAATGAGAATGCCCCAGCTCAAAATGCATATAAAAGCGAGCCTACTGATGGTTCCCGTAGAAGGGGAAGACCACGAATCAGATGGAAAGACCAAGTAGAAAACTACATCTTGGAACGTGATCTTTCAAATTGGAGGAGATGCGCACAAGACCGACGCGTTTGGAAATCTTTTTTTAAGCTCGCCTTATGGAACAACCGTTTTGTAACAAGCCAGCTAAGTAAAGTAAGTAATCCTTGATCCACGCCTCTTGATAGGCCTTGAAAAAAATTATTTAAATAATCCACGCCTATTGATAGGCCTTGAAAAAAATTCTTTAAATAATCCACGCCTATTGATAGGCCTTGAAAAAAATTCTTTAAATAATCCACGCCTATTGATAGGCCTTGAAAAAAATTCTTTAAATAATCCACGCCTATTGATAGGCCTTGAAAAAAATTCTTTAAATAATCCACGCCTATTGATAGGCCTTGAAAAAAATTCTTTAAATAATCCACGCCTATTGATAGGCCTTGAAAAAAATTCTTTAAATAATCCACGCCTATTGATAGGCCTTGAAAAAAATTCTTTAAATAATCCACGCTTATTGATAGGCCTTGAAAAAAATTCTTTAAATAATCCACGCTTATTGATAGGCTTTGAAGAATATTTAGTTAAGAAAGAAACCCATGCCAAGCTTTTCGACCTCATCCAATATACATATATATTTTATTCTTATTGGGTACTTAACAGATTATCTATATAAATTATATCTGTAATTTATTTTACAAGTAAATAACTCTTCTAAATATTGTGTTAATTAAATTATAACAAAATGGTTTATGTTGCCAGCAGCAAAGCTTTAAATTAAATTTCCTTTTAGTATTAGTGCAAAAAAATGATTGGAAAATCAAAAAAATCAATAAAACTTCCGGTAGCTTCCCTTCCACCCTGCAACGGATTTTGAATGGATTTTTGACATTCTTTCAATATTTACATACAACCAGAGCCACACAAATATAACTGATTGTGTGTGTTTGTAAATACACACACACATCCAGCAATATATTTTTTCAACACATCCGCATCCTGTTTGTCTACGCTTTATTCTCGCACACACACACGAAAAGGGAACTGTTCACTTTTTGTCTGTTCGAATAAAATAAATATAAAAATTAAATGTTTCCTTAGCTGTCTTCCTCCTTCATATCTCAGGTGGATGTGTTCTGGGTGTTTTTCTGCGTTTTATTTTGATAACGAAAAACAGAAATTCTACAAAAAAAAACATAAATTGAATATTTGATTGTCGTTGGAACAAAAAGTGTGCCATAATTTCTACATGGTAAACATGCGGTTTAAAAATATTTGAATATATAATTTAAAAATTCCGAATTGAAAACACATGGTGTAGTAGACATTACACATATGATTTGTGTATTTAACGGTAGTAATATTTTACAGGAATATTAAGAAATATACGACATTATTTTTAACGCCATTCACAATGGTTTCAACGATCACAGAACGTATAAAAAACCCAGTAAGCGGAGCAGTATAGTCGGACGGGGCCGACCATACGATACCCTACACAACTACCACGGAACTCTAACTTTCTGCGGATGTTTATTCCGAGCATGGGCAATATTTCGTGATATTTGCTCAATCCGGCCCGATTAGAGGTCAAAAGCATATCTTCCTTACACTGACATATTTTCCGAATATTACTATTCATATTCAGTACAGCCATTGCAATTAATTGTCCAGATTCCCTTCACCGTGGGTTGTGTTCTGATGTTCGGCCTATTATTGGCATCGACTCAAAAAATTAAGTTTTCGGTCCACTTCATCCCAATATTATAATCTGATAATCACGGAAATTTATAGGCATTATCCTTGACAATAACTGGAACGTCATGGAAAATTTCAAAGCGACCAGCGCTATATTTCCGCCCTCTAGTGTGGTAATGGGTTACTAAATAATATCTGAATACGTAAGCACCTGCACATATTGAAGTGTAGCTCCCACATTCGAGGACATACGTCAATATAATTGGTATCAATTTAAAGGTCAAGCACTCCTCTTGGATTTACTATCAGCTTCTCGGGTCTATGTCCTTCAGGAGTAAATATACGCTACAGAATACAAATTTTGTAATTTTTCACACAAAAGTCAGGGTCTATTTGACCAACTAAATATTGACCGATCTTTATCAAAACAGACAAGCTTATTCTTGGTAAAATTTCGCGATGTTTGGACCGTAATTGCGGCCTCTGGAACGACCAGAAAATCAGACAAAAATAAAGTTTTTGGTCCATTTCATCCCCTAATTATTATCCGATCTTTACCAAAAACAATAGGGGTCTTCATTGGCCAGAACCCATCCTATATGCAAAATTTAGTGAAGATTGGTCCATACCTGTGGCCTGTATCGTGTTTACAAATTACAATGGACAGACGGACGGACATACATGTCTAG
>NW_026872676.1:0-13670 GCF_032173495.1 Musca vetustissima
AATTCGGAAAAATCGGTTCAGATTTAGATATAGCTCCCATATATATATTTAACCGATGTAAACGGTCCCTCTATATCTTCGATTTGCACGAAATTTGGTACAGGCTAATCATTTAGGCCTATAATGATGTCTGCCAAGTTTCGTGAAAATCGGTCCAGATTTAGATATAGCTCCCATATATAGTTTCGTCCGATTTCATGTAAATGGTGCCCCAAAGTCCCTATATATCTTTTGATTTGCACGAAATTTGGCATATCGTACTGAATTAAGCCTAGAGTGATGTCTGCCAAGTTTCGAGAAAATCGGTCCAGATGTAGATATAGCTCCCATATATAGGTTCGTCCGATTTCATGTAAATGGTGCCCCAAAATCCCTATATATCTTTTGATTTGCACGAAATTTGGCATAACGTACTGAATTAAGTCTAGAGTGATTTCTGCCAAGTTTCGAGAAAATCGGTCCAGATTTAGATATAGCTCCCATATATAGTTTCGTCCGATTTCATGTAAATGGTGCCCCAAAGTCCCTATATGTCATTCGATTTCCACGAAATTTGGTACAACCTATTCATTTAGGTCTAGAATGATGTCTGCAAAGTTTCGTGAAAATCGGTCCAGATTTAGATATAGCTCCCATATATAGTGTAGTCTGATTTCATGTAAATGGTGCCCAAAGTCCCTATATATCTTTCGATTTGCACGAAATTTGGCATAACGTATTGAATTGAGTCTAGAATGATGTCTGCCAATTTTCATGAAAATCGGTCCTGATTTAGATATATCTCCCATATATAGTTTCGTCCGATTTCATGTAAATGGTGCCCCAAAGTCCCTATATATCTTTCGATTTGCACGAAATTTGGTACAGCCTAGGTCTAGAATGATGTATGTAAAGTTTCGTGAAAATCGTTCCAGATTTATATATAGCTCCCATATATAGTTTCGTCCGATTTCATGTAAATGGTACCCCAAAGTCCTATATATCTTTCGATTTGCACGAAATTTGGCATAACGTACTGAATTGAGCCTAGATTGATGTCTGCGTTGTTTCGTGAAAATCGGTCCACATTTAGATATAGCTCCCTTTTATTAAAGATTGATTTCAAGTACTTGACGCACCAAGGAACCAATAGGAACAAAACGTTCTGAAATTAGTATAACGTATCCTGTGAAAAGTTTGTTTGAAATCGCTTAATATTTGGCCCGATATCAAGTAAATTGGGCCTCAAACTCCTCATGTCAGTCAGTTTGACATCAAATTTTGCACAACGTACAAAATTGAGCATAGAATTATGTAGTTTCGTTTTCTAGAAGTACAGACATAGCCCAACGGATGACCTATTTATATTTGTTTGAAGTCGATTTACATACTTTATGGATAGATCTACGTAGATTCACATTTAGATAAATATCACATGTTTTATTTCATTCAAGTACATGCTAATAGTCCTGTTTAATATACCCATAGTGGTGAAGGGTATCATATAGTCGGCCCCGTCCGACTTTACTACTTTCCTTACTGGTTTTTTTAATTGTATACAAGAAATTTCAGAAAAAAATGTTGGGGTTATTCTGCTATTTTACCCGAATTTCGCCGAAAAATTGACATATATAATAAGAATCACCTTTTGTGTATAAGTATACGCCTTGCGGATTATATCAAGACACTTCCGATAAATCTAAGAATTCTATAAATAGGAATAAATCTTAAAATAAAATAATATTATGAAATATACATTTTAAATTGCGTGTAAATCGCGTAATTCTCAAAATCATTTGATGCGCATGCGGTTTCCAGGAAGTACTGAAGTTTATCTTCCAATCCATATATATTTTGCGAAATTTCATTTGACGGCTAAGATGTGCCACACGTTACATTGAAGTACCCAAAAATTCGTAAAACGCGAATAATTTCCGAAAACTCCATATGCCATTAACGCGCATCCGATTTCGGTGTGCACCCTAAAAAAATACATCGATCTATACCCTTTCAATGTGGTCCATTAAGAATCATGGATGTGCCAGCAAAATCTATTTTTGAGATAAATTGCGTACATCTCTCTTTCGGCTGAAGTTTTTAAAGTTATCTTTTCGAAAAAGATCAAAATCCGTATGAGGTCATTTATTGAAGCGGAAATGATACACAGAAATCGCAAATAAATCCGCGATATTTTCAAAAACATTTTTTGCCAAATTTCGTGTTTTTGGAAGGCCAGTTCCCGCCGTTCTAGTAGATGGATTTTCACGAAGATGATTTTATATCATCCGAAACGTAAAAAACCTTATTGATCGCGGGTACCCATATCATTCAGTTGGCAGATCTAAAAATTTGGCCCGAAAAATAGGTTTTTTAGAAATTTGATCGCACAAAATTCGCACCTTCGGATGAGTATTACTCTGAAGCTGTGCATACTACATACACAAAATACATATCAAATTACGCAGATTCGCGACTACAATAATCTTATAATCGATTTTTATAAATTTCTGTTTGCGTATTAAAGCTAGAAGTAACATTAAAAAAACACTCAAAATCGAGCTTCAAAATGTCAGCATCATTTAAAGGTAGATGCAGTGAAAATTTTGAAAAATGATACATAAGTGACGTAGTCCCCATTTTGTTGGCTTCTAGTTTTACTTTGACACGAAGACCGTGTAATGAGTGGCTTAATCACAAATCGATAGAGAACTTAAAAAAACTGGTTCGCCTCAACGTGTTTTTACACATTTTTTACATTAAAGTAGACACAGCTTCCACCAAAATAAAGTTTGGAGGTCAATATCATGAACAGTTTGCAACGACAGATCAATTAACCCAAAACTATTCACTTTTTTTCATATACTTAAGTAGTTCCCGAGTTATAAAGGGGTGAACCTCCGCTTCAGCTATGTTAAAAAATTGGCAATACTGCCCATATATAGATTTGTAATATTAAAGTTGATTTTACCATAGGAAATACCACTTTTTTTTTGAAAGCATTACTGAAAAAAAAAATAACCGAGTCAAAGTGTAAAATTATGTTCTTCTCAGTATCATTGCAAAATATCCATTTAAAGCGTGTGAGTGTGTGAAAAACGTATCGCCACCATGTGAGTATGTTTAATGCTATTTAAAAGCCATGTTGACAATAAGTTAAAGCTTTTACTGTTTTTAAATCTCTTGTGGTGTTGTTTAGATGACTTAATTATAAAGTTACGCGGCTATAAAATTAAGGATTGTCGGGCACTCTATAAAATGTTACATACATACGTCGCTGAGGTTATTCGCAGCAGATAGAAAGATAATAAATTGTGGAATATCAAAACGCTTAGTTATACCCTACACAACTATGTTGTCAGGTATTATAGTTTTGTGCAGCCCAAAAGTTTGTAACGCAGCAAAATATTGGTCCTAGACCCACCTTTAAGTATACCGATCGTCATATCTCGACTAGCTGAGTTGATCTAAACATGTGTGTCCAGATGTCCGTCCGTCCGTCCTTCTGTCCATTATAATTTGTAAACACGATACAGGCCACAGTTATGGACCAATCTTCGCGAAATTTTGCACGTAGAATGGGTTCTGGCCAATGAAGACTCCTATTGTTTTTGGAAAAGATCGGTTAATATTTAGGGGATCAAATGGACCAAAAATTGTATTTTTATACCCTTCACCACACTGTGGTACAGGGTATTATGTCTTTGTGCATATGTTTGTAACAGGCAAAAATAATCGAGATAGACCCATGGTTCCTTTTGAGAATATGCATAGAATCACTTTCTAAGTCGATTTATGCATGTCCGTCCGTCTGTCCGTCTGTCCGTCTGTCTGTCCATGTTAAATTGTAAACAAAGTACAGGTCGCATTTATGATCCGAATTGGATGAAATTTGGCATAGGTCACTTATTCGGCCCAAGGACGAACCCTATTGAAATTGGGAAAAATCGGTTCAGATTTAGATATAGCTCCCATATATATATTTAACCGATGTAAACGGTCCCTCTATATCTTTCGATTTGCACGAAATTTGGTACAGGCTAATCATTTAGGCCTATAATGATGTCTGCCAAGTTTCGTGAAAATCGGTCCAGATTTAGATATAGCTCCCATATATAGTTTCGTCCGATTTCAGGTAAATGGTGCCCCAAAGTCCCTATATATCTTTTGATTTGCACGAAATTTGGCATATCGTACTGAATTAAGCCTAGAGTGATGTCTGCCAAGTTTCGAGAAAATCGGTCCAGATGTAGATATAGCTCCCATATATAGGTTCGTCCGATTTCATGTAAATGGTGCCCCAAAATCCCTATATATCTTTTGATTTGCACGAAATTTGGCATAACGTACTGAATTAAGTCTAGAGTGATTTCTGCCAAGTTTCGAGAAAATCGTTCCAGATTTAGATATAGCTCCCATATATAGTTTCGTCCGATTTCATGTAAATGGTGCCCCAAAGTCCCTATATGTCATTCGATTTCCACGAAATTTGGTACAACCTATTCATTTAGGTCTAGAATGATGTCTGCAAAGTTTCGTGAAAATCGGTCCAGATTTAGATATAGCTCCCATATATAGTGTAGTCTGATTTCATGTAAATGGTGCCCCAAAGTCCCTATATATCTTTCGATTTGCACGAAATTTGGCATAACGTATTGAATTGAGTCTAGAATGATGTCTGCCAATTTTCATGAAAATCGGTCCTGATTTAGATATATCTCCCATATATAGTTTCGTCCGATTTCATGTAAATGGTGCCCCAAAGTCCCTATATATCTTTCGATTTGCACGAAATTTGGTACAACCTATTCATTTAGGTCTAGAATGATGTCTGCAAAGTTTCGTGAAAATCGGTCCAGATTTAGATATAGCTCCCATATATAGTGTAGTCTGATTTCATGTAAATGGTGCCCCAAAGTCCCTATATATCTTTCGATTTGCACGAAATTTGGCATAACGTATTGAATTGAGTCTAGAATGATGTCTGCCAATTTTCATGAAAATCGGTCCTGATTTAGATATATCTCCCATATATAGTTTCGTCCGATTTCATGTAAATGGTGCCCCAAAGTCCCTATATATCTTTCGATTTGCACGAAATTTGGTACAACCTATTCATTTAGGTCTAGAATGATGTCTGCAAAGTTTCGTGAAAATCGGTCCAGATTTAGATATAGCTCCCATATATAGTGTAGTCTGATTTCATGTAAATGGTGCCCCAAAGTCCCTATATATCTTTCGATTTGCACGAAATTTGGCATAACGTATTGAATTGAGTCTAGAATGATGTCTGCCAATTTTCATGAAAATCGGTCCTGATTTAGATATATCTCCCATATATAGTTTCGTCCGATTTCATGTAAATGGTGCCCCAAAGTCCCTATATATCTTTCGATTTGCACGAAATTTGGTACAGCCTAATCATTTAGGTCTAGAATGATGTATGTAAAGTTTCGTGAAAATCGTTCCAGATTTATATATAGCTCCCATATATAGTTTCGTCCGATTTCATGTAAATGGTACCCCAAAGTCCTATATATCTTTCGATTTGCACGAAATTTGGCATAACGTACTGAATTGAGCCTAGATTGATGTCTGCGTTGTTTCGTGAAAATCGGTCCACATTTAGATATAGCTCCCTTTTATTAAAGATTGATTTTAAGTACTTAACGCACCAAGGAACCAATAGGAACAAAACGTTCTGAAATTAGTATAACGTATCCTGTGAAAAGTTTGTTTGAAATCGCTTAATATTTGGCCCGATATCAAGTAAATTGGGCCTCAAACTCCTCATGTCAGTCAGTTTGACATCAAATTTTGCACAACGTACAAAATTGAGCATAGAATTATGTAGTTTCGTTTTCTAGAAGTACAGACATAGCCCAACGGATGACCTATTTATATTTGTTTGAAGTCGATTTACATACTTTATGGATAGATCTACGTAGATTCACATTTAGATAAATATCACATGTTTTATTTCATTCAAGTACATGTTAATAGTCCTGTTTAATATACCCATAGTGGTGAAGGGTATCATATAGTCGGCCCCGTCCGACTTTACTACTTTCCTTACTGGTTCATCCTAAATTACTGTATATTTGTATATTGTGTTCTACCTGGATATATAGTCTTCTTACTAGAACTTATCAATATTGGTCCACTCTTAAGGGTAGCCCTCATCAATTGCATTGGTTTTAATTTGATTGTTTAAATTTTGTTGAGTAAAAAATCTCCTTATCAAAAATTATTAATATGGGTCCATATTTAGGGGTAGCCCCCAGAGAGCGGTACCCTCCCCATTATTCGACATTTTGGGAACGTCGTACATGCAACCGAATTGACCAAATTGTTTCTATTTTTGTTTTGATGGGGTTTGAAGTCTTCCTACTAAAATATAAATACTAATAATGTCAAAATTTGGATAAGGTAAATAGCTGTAATTTCACATTGCGTACAAATATGAAGACAACTATCAATTTTCGTCCTATTTGCGTACTTTTAAGTTTTTATAATCTCATTCCCAACAGCGACTATAATATAAAAAATATGTTTGCCGGAATTTTTCTAGTTTGGTCTTTATTCTGGCACAATCCCAATATAAAGGGGTACGCTCGCCTTTTCGGTAATCTAAAGTGGTTATAACTTGGCATTCGGGATTCCCGCTGAATTAAAAACTTGTTTTCAGAAAGTTCCAATATAATTCATGTTCATTATTACTACATCGCTCTCATAAAATGTACAACTTAATTTGGTTTTTCATTTTCCCAAACAAACAATCTACCAACAGATAATGTCATAGTCACCCCATGAAGTACCCGACCATTTTTTAAGAAATTTGGAATGCACGGCACATGCTGGATAGCATTGGAAAATTGAATTCATCGCGTAAAACATAGCGAAAATTCAATGCGTCAATATTAAATCGAAAAACGGGATTTTTTGGATTGAAACCAATTTTGTAAAAAAAATTCCTAAAAAATTAAAAAATGCTAAAAAAAGTGCTAGGTGCTAGATCATTTTTTTTTGGTGCTAACCGAGTTCAAAAAGTGCTAAATCTAGCACTAAATGTGCTAAATTGGCAACACTGGTTACTTGGTACACAATTTAGAAGAAATCGGATGGAAATATATATGGAAGCTATATCTAAACCAGAACCGATTTCAACAAATTTCAATCTAAAGCTCCTCTGCAATATATCATGTAACGCGAACAAACATAAGTTCCTCGGTGACGAAAATATATATGGTAGATATATCTTAATATGAACTGATTTCTGCAAAACTGCACAGGCATCAAACTGGACTTAATTCAGTATGCTGTGCAAAATTTCGTCTGAATCGGTCAAATATTGGGAATTTGGCGCACCATTTATATAAAATTGGACGAAACTATATATGGACATAACGCAGTACGATATTTTGTCTCAATCGGACAAACCTTGGAAATTGGATGCAACATTTACCTACAATCGGACGAACTATATATGGAGGCTATATCTATATCTGATCCGATTTCAATGAAACCTAGTCACAAATTCCAAATCGGACAAAAATTGGGCCATGGGTGCACCATTTACATAAAATCGGGTGAAGCTATATATTGGAGCTATATCTATGTCTGATCCGATTTCAATGAAACTTATCAAACTCTAAACTTTAGTCACAATTCTATACATTATGCCAATTTTTTCTCAATACTACAAAAGTGGGGAGATTGGTGCACCATTTACATAATATCGAAAGATGCTATATATGAGAACTATATCTAGATCTGAACCGGTTTCAACAAAACTTCACAGGCATCTAGCTGGGCCTTCTTAAGTATGCTATGCAAAATTTTGTCTAATTGGATATTTTTTTGTGCATCATTTAGATAAAATCGGACGAAAATATATTTCATTTCATTTAGATAAAATCGGAAAATATATAAATCTGACCCGATTTTCTTCAATTTCAATACGGTTCGTCCTTGGGCTAAATAAAAGAGCTGTTTTATCGACTGTGATTCCATGCATATTCTCAAAAGGAACTGTACCACAGTGAAGTGAAGGGTATAAAATCCCAAACGAACTTATTTTTTGCCTAGCCAAATTGAGAATTTTTACAGAAAAATGGCATAAAAACGAAATATTTTTATTTCTTCGATTTTTTGCTTATTACGTTAATGATTACAAAAAGGAGTTTCGAAATATATCACAGTTTACATATTTCTCGAAAAAACTGATGGCGATCCACAACACCAAACTTTAACTAACAATTACTTATTATTTTCGCCATGTGTGTACAGTCGACTCCGCTTTACTGTAAGTCGCTTAACTGAAAAATATCGGATAACTGAAATAGCTTTTGGAGTCAAATATTGCAATTTCCTTTCAAATCACTCTATATTATTGAAAATCGTGAGAATGTAGGATAATGACAGAATATTTTGCATTGAGGAATACACATCCTCAAAGCCCATCCCAACAGATACTTTTCTGCACTTATTGATTTTTCGAGGTATGGAACGTGTGTATCATATATAAATTTGACGTCGAAGAACGTTATGTTCGTTCGGCCAAACTTTTAAAACCATTTGGAAAATTCGAAAAAAAAGTAACAAAGATGTACCAAAATATGTTACAGAATGTACCGTTCAAATGGGAAATGTCAAAACGAGGTCCCGTATAATTAACAACATATTCAGGAGGTCGCCCACAAGAGGATAACCAGATTTTAAATAGGAACAATGTAAAATGTGAATCTATAATAAACAAATTTTGCAAGGAAGTATGTTACTCATTACAATCCCATATTGCAGGCAAGCCAGCTATTAAAAAGATCTAAATGGGCTAGTATGAAACCTTTTCAAAGACATGGACCGATATTTTCCGTTTTTGTCATAATCTGTCATAAATATTATATTATAGACCACATAATATGTATGATTCGTTACAAGCCGCGCATTTTAATAATACGCATAAAAAAGACAGTTCATAATAAAAATCCCTTAAGCTGTGAACATGTCAACCAGTTTAAATTTCTATCGTCTAGTTTCATAAAATTCGAAACCTACGAATTCGATATAAAACATGAATTATTGAAATTCCTAAAACTAAAAAAAATCGCTTGCGAGAAGTTCTGATAACTGAAATTATTTTCAGTTAACCGAACTCCGCTTAAGGTAAAACATCGGATAACTGAAACAAACATCGAGATTTTTTTCCCATTTCAGTAAAGCGGATTCGACTGTATATACTGAAATCTCTAGAGAAGAAGTTTCAATTCTATTTCAACATTGTGAATTGATCACTGTCGAGATTTTTTACGTTGAAACAATGATCTTTATTTAATTTGTTCGGAATCTGAAGAGATTCCAACATACATACTGAGGTAAAGTTGACGGGGCATGCGACTTTAAAGGATTAAACATAATGATATCATGGTGTTAAAGTTTTAATCACAAACAGATTGAGATCTGTTCAACGTTTCAACTTTTTATACCCACATTATTTCACCGAGGATATGTTTGAGTGTGTAAACTTCTAACGCAGTTCCATATTCTTTTCTTCTGAAATACAAAATATACATAAAAATGGTAAAATAAATGTCACAACCACAATGTGACATTCAAATCATTGTTATCATACTATTTCTTTAACTAGATTGTGTTAAACATAAACATGTTATTTATATGCATATTCCAAAATCAAAAACAAAACCTCCAAATACAGTTTCTTATTATAATATCCCATTTGCGCTTATTTTCTACTAGGGGAACTACGCACGACTGCTTATTTGTCTATTATCTAAACATTGCGGCGACAAAAACCAGAAAAAAAACTCTCGTTTTCAAGTTTTAAATTATGCATGAAAGTATTTCCATGCATGGCATATCTCCCGTATGACTTGGCAAACACCGAATCGCAAGATTTGAACTAGGTAAGTGAGCCAACCTTAAACTCAATCTAGATATTCTCTGATTTTGACAGAAGGAGGCGAGAAAAACAAGCACACACGCACACACAATTACACCTGACAATCAAGCCACAACAATGAACATTGAATGAATAAAGGTAAAGAGTATTTTTGCAATTGTATTTCCAAATAGCATTTTGTGGCTGAGATTATGAGGTTAAATCTGGTTGTTTGATTGCAAAGAAAAGCCACCTCTAACGAAGGTGTACTAAACACTGATAATACTTTCATTTATATGTATGTATGTGTACCAGTTTGCGACACCCTAAGGCACATAAAGTGACACATCCATATATGGTTCTGTTTCAATTGTATTTAAAGTAGAAGACAGCGCAAAATACATGTTTATTCTTAAATATAAACTTCACTGAGAAAATTCGCATGCACCTTTGTTAAATCATAAACAATTTAGAATGTACAGCCAAATATTTCCAAGATTCTCAAACTGACAACAATAGAAAGATACTCGTATACAGGGATTAGACTACAAGTGGAATGTTTTGGTCTATTCTACCCTAAAATGTCTAATTCGATTGGACATTGTATATAAAAATTCCGAGGTTTTGATGTTCCTAGAGAGCAGAAAGCATTCTTGATAAAAATCGTATAGTTCCACATTTAGGTATATTTGCCATAAACGTTTCTTATTAGGTAGACCAGTAGAGCAAGTTCAAAAGTCGGAGGTGACCGACTACAAAACATACAAAGATTTGTTATTCCTTTATTCATTCCACTATGAAACATTCGGCATTTACAAGAAAATTCACTTCTATTCTATTATTACTAATGGTCACTTCCCATGTTTCGGTATTTTTTCTTATTTCTAGAGCAATAGTTCTGCGCCACGTATTTCTAGGACGGCCAGATTTTCTGGTGCCTTGAGCATTGGCTATGCTTTCAGGACCTTTTCTGAGTGTGTGTGTGTGTGGCCTATCCCTTTCCATTTTCTTTTTGTAATTTATTCATTCGTTTTATTCCACAGTTCCATATTTGATATTGTGTTCGGCCACTCATGAAGCACCCTAAATAGCAGAAGGATTTTACTATTTCAGGGGTTCGTTGCCAAACTTTAATTGGTTGTCAGATGTGTTGTTTATACGCATAGCTTGTGTCTTTTTATACCCTACACAACTATGTTATCAGGGTGCATCCCCAAAAGTTTGTAACGTAACGAAATATTGGTCCTAGACCCACCTTTAAGTATACCGATCGTCATATCTGGACTAGCTGATTCGATCTAGACATGTGTGTCCGTCTGTCTGTCCATTATAATGTGTAAACACGATACAGGCCACAGTTATGGAACAGTCTTCACGAAATTTTGCATGTAGGATGGGTTCTGGTCAATGAAGATCCCTATTGTTTTTGGTAAAAATCGGTGAATATTTAGGGGATGAAATGGACCAAATACATAACTTTTGTCTGTTTTTCTGGTCGCTCCAGAGGCCGCAATAATGGCCCGAACATCGCGAAATTTTACATGGAGAAGGGGATTGGTCTAAAGAATAAGCATGCCTTTTTTATACAGATTGGTAAATATTTAGCGGGTCAAATGGAAAAAAAAATTACAAAATTTGTATTCTATGGCGTATATATTTGCTCCTGAAGGACATACATTATGGTGAAGAACAACATCTAGAATTTTCGGTGATGATTTTGGGATGAAGTGGACCGGAAATTTAATTTGTTGTGTTTTTTCGAGTCGATCGAGCAGAACATCAAAACCCAACCCACTGTGAATGGAATCTGAAAAAGTATTTAGAAGGGCTGTAGTGAATATTAGTAATATTCTGAAAATATCCCAGTGTAAGGAAGAGGTGCTGTTGACTTTATTTATTTGTCTTGCATGTCGACGATCTTGTGTGACATGTGACAAATGTCGTCAGCAAAGTCTAGATCTTCGAGATGTCGTTGGAAATTCCAAACTAAACCTCTCTTTTTCTTGCAAAACCATATCTAAATCTGAACCGATTTCAACAAAACTTCACAAAACTTTCTCTCAGCGAACAAACTTTACTTTCTTGGTACATCATTTTGATGAAATCGGATTAAATTATATATGGAAGCTATATTTAAATTTGGAACTTCTTCAATCCATTACGCTATGCAATATTTCATGTAAAGCGAACAGATATAGGCTCCATTTCCATAAAATCGGACTAAAGTATATATGTGAGCTATATTTAAATCTGAACCGATTTCAACCAAAATTAGCATACATCAATCTAGACCTAATTCAATATTCTCTGCAAAATTTTGTCTCAATCGTACCAATATTGGGAGTTTGGTGCACCATTTCATTCTAGACTAAATTCAATACACGCTGCAAAATTTCGTGAATATAGAACATAGACTCCTCGGTACGCCATTTACATAAAATCGGACGAAAATATATATGAAAGCATATCTAAATCTGAAACGATTTCAACAAAACTTCGCATACATCAATTTGGACATAATTCAGTACTCTGTGCAAAATTTTATTACAATCGGACCAATATTGGGAGTTTGGTGCACCATTTACCTAAAATCGGACGAAACTATATATGGCAGCTATTTTTAAATCTAAACCGATTTCAACAAAACTTGAACAAATAAGTGACATGTCCCAAATTTTATCCAAATCGGATCAGAAATGTGACCTGTACTTTGTTCACAAAAATACATGGACGAACGGACATGCATAAATCGACTCATAAAGTAATTCTATGCATATTCTCTAAAGGAACCATGTGTCTATCTCGTTTCCTTTTGCCTGTTACAAACATATGCACAATGACATAATACCCTGTACCACAGTGTGGTGAAGGATATAAATATAGGGTTCGTCTTAGGGCCAAATAAGTAACCTATTACAAATTTCATCCAATTGCATTCATAAATGCGACCTGTACTTTGCTCACAAAAATTCATGAAATCGAGCCAGATAGTTATTCTATGCATATTCTAAAAAGGAATCATGGATCTATCTCGATTCCTTGTGTCTGTTACATAATACCCTGTGCCACAAAGTGGTGAAGGGTATAAAATACTCCTACCGAAATATTCAATATTAGATCACCTGGAAACTTTATTAAAATACAAGTAAAACGTCGATAAGTTTGGACATGGGTTAATATAGCAGGAATCCGTTTCAAATTATAGACACTTCGATGTCAATTCCCCACAAAAATGTGTTTTATCCAATTTGGAGCTTTGAATGCATATTGGGTAGCAAAAAAATAATAATATTGGGTCACTTTTTAGGATAGCCTCCATATAACGGTATCCCCATTGTTCGGTATTTCGGGCACGTTTTTTCTTCAACCAATTTGGATTCAATCTGATATTTAGACTTCAAATATTGCTACCGATAATAATAAATTTTGGTTCACATTTTAGGATAATGGTATCGCATAATTCGGTGTTTTGGGGAGTTTGGCCACAGTTAACTTCACTTCAGATTTATGCATAGACACAAGAGCTTATGAAGAACAGCGTTGGCTTTGCATTTGATTTCATATATGTTCTTACTCGACGCAGGGTAGAAAAACTTCCTTCAGATGATGGCGTGATTACCGGTATCGTTATTATGATTTGTAACAATATAAAAGCGAGGTAATGCTGAACATTTTTAGCAGGGAGATTTGTGACCCATTAAGAAACCAACATACCAATTTATGTTGAAAACATGTACCCAAAAGCTTCAATATACCGTTTATTTGGGGTATCGTTATATGGTCGTCACCCAAAAAT